>NC_050575.1:390496230-390796230 GCF_011100635.1 Trichosurus vulpecula
AAGCAAGGGAATGTTTGGGGTGGGGAGCAGGGAGGGAAGGAGTATAATGTAGAAATACAATTAACAGGAAACTCAGTGTGACCAGGGAGAAGGAAAAGGGGGAGTTTAAAGGAGAAGGTAGAAGAAGGAATAACCACAAGGAAAATAAACATCACTCAACTGAAGGATGCTTATGAAGAGGGGAATCAAAGGTGGGAAGGCACAAGATGCATGGAGTCTGGGCTGAGTGAAGACAGGGAAAGGGAGAGAATTAGGATGAGATAATTCCAACTATAGATTACTACGGTTGATTTCATTCCCTCTCTCTTCTCACCTTATTTTTCCTTGTAAAGAGTGGAATGAGAGCAAATACCAGAACCATTATCATAGAATATGATGGAGAGAAAAAAACAAAGCTGACAATCACAATAATGAATGTGAATGGGAAGAATTTCCCCATAAAAGAGTAGAGAGGGGGCAAACTGGAGCAGAAATCAAACATCTACAATATATTATTTACAAGAAATATATTTAAAGGTATAGCAGCTAGGTGGCACAGTGCATAGAGTACTGGGCCTTCAGTCAGGAGGACCTGGGTTCAAACCTGCCCTCAGATACTTACTACCTGTGTGACCCTGGGCAAGTCGCTGAACCCTGTTTGTCTTAGTTTACTCATCTGTAAAATGAGCTAGAGCAGGAAACGGCAAACCGCTGAAGTATCTTTGCCAAGAAAACTTCAAATGAGGTCACAAAGAGTTGAACATGAGTAATCAACTAAACAGCAACAAAAACAAAATAAAGTTTAAAAAATAAAAATAAATGAAAACCACTAAGATCAACAATAGCAAAAAAAAAAGAAATATATTTAAATCATAAGGATTAACACCAAATTCACATAAGAGACTAGAGCAGAATCTATCATGCCTCCATTGATTTTTTTAAGCAAGGGTGTCAATCATGATCTCAGATAAGGAGTCAAAATAAACATGGTTAAAAGAAACAATTAGGGAAACCACATTATACTTAAATTCACCACAATGAAACACAGTATAATGGAGAGAGAGCAGGTCTTGGAATCAGAAATCTCCCAGCCTCACTTCTCTTCTCCAGGGTAAGTATCTCTAGTACCTTTTGTTGTTGTTTTTAGTCATTTTGAATCGTGTCTGACTCTTGGTGACCCCATTTGGGGTTTACTTGGCAACGATACTGGAGTGGTTTGCCATTTCTTTCTCCAGTCTATTTTACAGATAAGAAAACTGAGGCAAACAGAGGTAAGTGACATGACCAGGGTCACACAGCTAATAAGTGTCTGAGGCCAGATTTGAACTCAGGAAAATGAGTCTTCCTGAATCCAGGCCTGGTGCTCTGTGCACTATGGTGTCCCCTAGCAGCCCTATTACTTTTATCCAATCATTATGTGACATGGCCTCCATAGCATCAAGGTCAGTTACTGCACTGATGGTAAATTCTTTAGCTTGAAAAGGCTACAAGCCAAGACCAAAGTGGAGGGAATGTTGGTGCATGATTTTCTATTTGCAGACAATTGTGCACTCAATGCAGACTCTGAAACTGAGATACAATGAAGCATGGATCAATCCTTTGCTTCTTGTGCTAATTTTGGCCTAACAATTAACACCAAGAAAACACAGTTGCTCTGTGAGCCAGCACCACACCATCCATACATGGAACCATCAGTTACAGCAAATGGAGAAGGCCTGAATGCTGTGGATAAGTTCACTTACCTTGGCAGGATATTTTCCAGGGATGTACATATTGATAACGAGGTTGATGCTCGCATTGCCAGAGCTAGCTCAGTGTTGGGAGGCTCAAAAGGAAAGTAAGGGAGAGAAGAGGTATTAGACTGACTACCAAACTGAAGATCTGTAGAGCCGTGGTGCTGACCTCATTGTTGTATGCCTGTGAAACCTGGACGGTCTACCAGCGCCATGCCAGGAAACTGAATCGCTTCCATCTGAATTGTCTTGGGAAGATTCTGAAGATCGCCTGACAGGATAAGACAGCAGACACTGAGGTCCTTACTCAAACTAAACTGCCAAGCATTTAAACTCTGCTCCAGAAAGCGCAACTCTGGTGGGCTGGTCACGTTGTTCGAATGCAAAACATATGCCAAAAAGACTATTTTATGGAGAATCCACACAGGGCAAGTGATCACATGGGGGTCAGAAGAAGTGATACAAGGACACTCCCAAGGTCTCTCTCAAGAACTTTGGAATTGATTATGTGACATGGGAGACACTGGCACAGGACCGCCCAGCCTGTCATGCCCACATCAGAGAAGGCGCTGTGCATTAGGAACAAAGCAGAATTGAAACAGCTCAAAGGACACACAGGATGCACGAGTTAGTAGTATGCACCCCAAATGTTCACAGGGACTATTTGTGTCCAACCCATGGTAGAGTATCCCAAGCTCATATTGGCCTGATCAGTCACAGTCAGACACATTGAATCTTGACTCAAGAATAGTGATGTCACTTTGGTCCTCTTCAAGAACAAAGGACAAAAACCAATCAACCAACCAACCAACCAATGTGACATGGTCTCTTGAAAGCCTTGAAAGACTCTTGGAAATGTTTCATGTGAATGTGAATGTGCAGCCCCTCCTTCCCCACTCTCCATTCCTCCAGTTGATTCTACCATTTACCCCTACTGCATTTCATCCAAGCTGTTGAGTTCTTATGGGATCCCGATTCAGTCATCTGGTGCATAAGCTGTACTTCCTAGTTTTGAAGTAGCTGGTGGCACCACAGATAGAGCTCTGGCCCTGGAATCAGGAAGCTTGGAGTTCAAATCCAACCTCAGACACTTACTAGCTGTGTGTCCCTAGGCAAGTCATTTAATCTCTGTCTGCCTTAGTCTCCTTATCTGTAAAATGGACATATTAACAGCACCTACCTCCTAGGTTTGTTGTGAGAATAAAATGAGATACTGGTAAAGTGTTTAGCACCGTGTCTGGCTAGAGTGGGCACTCTATAAATGCTAACTATTACTATTGTTATTAAAGATCATAGGACTTAGAGCCAGACAGAATCCTAGAGTTCATCTAAGTCAATCTGACCCTCTCTCAAACTGCCCTTGTGGATAAGATCAAAAAAAAATTTAAAACAATTAATCCAGTTAGATTTTCAGCATGAGCGTTGACAAATTTCAGAAATTGGTAAACATTACAAATCAGGGCTTGATTTATTGTTTTATTGATAGTCTAGACTTAAAGTGATGGAGAAAATTTTAATAATGCAGATTAAACTTAAAAGTGTATCGTGTGTATATTTCACCCCCAAGGAGCCAGGTGTTAAAGATTTACCAGCACACGTCTCACTATACCCCAATTTTCTGAGACCCAACTCCACTTCGGTGCTCCTGGCTTATCAGGGCTCCCAAATTGAACCTGAGCACCTGTAGGAAAACCAGTAGTATCTCTCTCAGGACTACTGTCAGCCAATAAGCATTTATCAAAGCCTGTTATGTGCCAGGCACGGTGCTAGGTGCTAGAGATACAAAGAGAAAGCAAAAATCCAGTTCCTGCCCTCAGGGAGCTCACATTCTAATGAGGAAGCCAACCTATACATAAGTCAATAGGTCTGAGATAAATACAGACTAGTCCAGGGCTGGCAGTCATTCCGGCGAAGCTTGTGAACTTCTCAGAATAATGTTTTTTGAATTCATAAAATTTTATACACAGAGATTGCAAGCGATAACTACAGTCATCCAAAGATTTTTAAAACCCAAGTTCACAGCCCCCTTGAATAGACAGAAAGCAAACAGTGTAGCTTATACAGCCCCAGGCTTGGAGTTAGGAAGGCCCAGGTTCATATCCCATGTCAGACACAGTAGCTGTGTCACTCGTGGCAAGTTGCTTAACCCGTGGCTCAGTCTTCTCTTCTGTAAAACAGGAGGGGAGAGGACTCGATGATCTATTGGGTTACTTCCAGCCCTAGCCTTAAGAGGCAAAGACAGATGACAGATTCTGTGACCCTGTGCCCTGATCTGAGGGGTGAGAGTCCTAAGGGCATTGACAGAAGCCCTGGCATAGGACTGGTGGAGATAGGGGGCAGGGTGTGCTCTGTGGTGGGAGAGCTACTCCCGCTGTCCTTCCTGCTCTTCTATGAGACCCCAGGTCTATCCATGTCTGTAAATTCCAGTGATGCTTTCAGAGCCCCTCCCCATGAACCCTGCCCAGTGACAGGGACAATGGGCCCTGGGTCCACCATGACCCTTGGCCTGGCCCCTCTCTGACCGTCCTCCATCTCCCTCCTCCATAACTGTCGGTTGTTTTCCCCCCTCCCCCTCCTTCCCTCCTTCCTCCCTGCTGCATCACTTGTTTTCCCCCCAGCCATCCTCTTTTCCTTCCTCCTTCCCTCCCTCCCTCCCTCCCTCCCTCCCTCTCTCCTCCTCCCCCCTACCAAGACTCGCAGCTGCATTGGAGTCTTTTCAGAGGCAGGCGATGCTAGAAGAATAGGGAGGCAAATGAGGGTGAGATTCAAGTGGCCTGTTGGGGGGCCCTTGAGTCTCTATAGCCCAATCACCCCGCCAGGAAAGGGAATCCGTCACCTGGGCTCCTTTTCTTCTCTCTCCTCTCTCAAAGATGAGCTCCACTTCCCTCTCCTGCCTTCCCCCATCCCAGCAGGCACCTTCCCAGAGGAGGAAACAGACTAGGGGACCTGTTCGAGACACCCCAGGGACATGGCGGCTCCTCTTGGTCTAGACCTGGGGTTCTGAACCTTTTTGTGTGTCCTGCGCCCCTCTGGAAGTCTAGGGACCACTTCTCAAAATCATGTTTTTAAATGTATAGTATACTGCAAAGGAAGCCAAGTATATTGAAATTCTGTTATCAAAAAAATTTTAATTAAAACCCAAGTTAAGAAATCCCAAAATTGATTGGCATGAAGACACTGATTCCCAGGAATCGGAGTAGCATAGGTTTTGTAAATGGCAGCAAGCTCTAGAAAAAATTGTCTAGTCTAATCCATTCATTTTACAATTTAGGACACTGAGACCCAGAGTGACTTGGCTGAGATCAAGCAAGTTTTGATGAGCATGTCTGGGTACAGCTCCATCCTATCTGCATCTGGGCATAAGGGGCAGTACCTTGGAGAGAAGAGAGGCTGGGCACTGACTAGGGAGGCAAATTTCCCCAGACATGGGTAGCTGGAGGGGGTCAAATAGAGGTGATCTGGAAAGTTCAGAGCTTGACTCACCAGCTCAGAAAGTGAAGGTGGTTCCTAGGGTGCGGGGTGGCTTCACCAAAGCTGAGATAGGCATCCTGGGCCCCACAGGGGTACTGGGACCCTCCTCAGCCACTTTACAGCTGACATTAGGTTTTATGGACATATAAAATACCAGGCTCCGGTGACTTTATTGCTGCTGTCCCAGCCATCAGCTGCTGCCTTCTCCCTCTCCTGTGCCCACCCGCCTGCTCTCCAGCAGACCAAACTTCCCTGCCTGAAAGCGTTTCATTTTATGAGGCTGTAATTGAGTGAGTGGGGTGAGAGGGAGGGAAATACAGGCGCTTCTCCATCAAGGATGTGCCCGCCTGCTTTAGAAAAGGATAGGGAAGGGGCCACTATTTCCCAATTCCTCCATTGCCTGGAGGAACCTGCAACTGGTCTAGGTAATGAGGAGAGAGGCAGAGGAAGAGACCTGAGAGCTCATTAGTTCTAACCCCCTCATTTTATAAATAAGGGAACTGAGTTCCAGAGAGATTGGCTAATGCATCCAAGGTGACACAACCACAGGGTATCTGATGTGGGATCTGAATACAGGTCTTCCTGATTCCAAGTTAGGGACACATTTTGGCAATGGCGCCTTGTGACATCTGAAGTCTGGTATTGGGGTCTCTCCACAGTTCATCCCCAAATTGGGCTGACACCTGGGTCTTCCAGAAAAGAGAGTTAAGCCTCTTCTTCCTGGCATGGACACTCCTTGGCAATACTACCTATTCCTTCAAGGCAGCTAGATGGCGCAGTGCATACAGCACCCAGCATTGAGTCAAAAAGACCTCAACTCAAATGTGGCCTCAGACACTTACTAGCTGTGTGACCCTGGGCAAGTCACTTTACTGAGTTTGCCCCAGTTTCCTCATCTGTAAAATGAGCTGGAGAAGGAAATGGCATCATGGAGAGTTGGACATGACTGAACAACAGCCTGTACCTTCTCTCCAATCATTGGCAGAGAATAATGGCAGGGGCACTGGATTTAGAGTCGGAAGACCTGGGTCCCAACCTGGCCTCTGTCAGTTATTACCTGTGTCTTCTTGGGCATCTTTCCATCTGTAAAATGAAGAGGTTGGACTGGCTAGTCTTTGAGGTACTTTTTAGCCCAAAATCTGTGGCCTCAACTAGGGAAGAGTCTCTTCTTCTACCCAGCCCCATGGGCCTTAGGAATACTGCTCATTGGTCCTTCCAATACTCTCCTTCAGTCCTAGTGCAAGGCAGGAATTTGGACGCAATGACCTCACAAAGTGCCTTCACTCCTATTAATGAATTGATTGATTGTTTCAATAAGTGCTTCTTAACTGCCTACAATATGCCAGGCAAATGGTGCTAGACTTTGGGGATATAGAGACAGAGACAAAAATCATCATCAGCATCACCATCGTTATCATCATCCCTGCCCTCATAGAGCTTACATTCTATTGGAGGAACACACAGGAACAGTCAGGATGGCACACGATGGCAAAGACAAAATCTGAATGCTGAAAGATGTCAAAGCACCTTAAAGGCTTCAGAGGATTCATTTTGATCCTTCCCTCTCAACTTGACTGATGCAAGGTATGATACTCATTGTGGCATGGAGGAGAGCCTGGGTTTTTGAAGACCATATCAATGAAGACCAAACCCTGCCTGGTCTTCTCATTCTGGAAAGGCTTCCCACCAGGTGGATCTAGGTCACTCCACCCTGAGGAACTGTAATGAAAAATACACTGAATGCAGGATGGGCTGGATCACCCCCTGGGTCCAAGGACTGATTCAGGCCAAGCTGACCTGTTGGCTTTTCCAAGCACACACTTTACAAAGGTACGTCACAGTATTCCATTTCCCACCTCCTTGACTTCGCCCAGGTTTCCTCTATGCTTAGAATTTTTTTTCTCCTTATTTCCTCTTCTTTATATGCCTAGCTCCCTTAAGACTAAATTAAAGGGGGTACTCACATTAAGGAAATCACAGTTATTTTGAAATATTGGCCCCCAACTACCGAGGATGCTCTTTTGCCATCTATGAGCATTCAGATTAAAATATTTTTAAAAAGATTTTTTTCAATTAGCAAGCATTTGTCTTCTCTCCCTCCTCCTCCCATTGGAAAAGAAAACTCTTGTAATGAATATGCAATAGTCAAGCGAAACAAATTCCCAAATTGTCTGGGGTTTTTTGTAACTGTGTCCTTAGGCTCCCTTTCCCTCCCAATTCCATCCTCCAATAGAAAAATAAATAAACTGATAGATAGATAGATAGATAGATAGATAGATAGATAAATGAAAACCCTTTTCAACAAATATCCATAGTCAAGAAAAACAAATTCCATATTGGCCATATCTGAAAATGGACATCTTATTCTACAACTTGAATCCCTCACTTCTGTAGCAAGAGATGAGTAGCATGCCTCATCATCATTCAGGAACAGTAGTCAGCCACTGCATTGATCAGAGTTCCTAAGTCTTTCAAATTGTCTTTACCATGTTGTTCTCATTACATTGATCATTCTCTGGGTTCTGTTCACTTCACTCTGTATCAGTTCACACAATTCTTCCGAGGCTTCTCTGCATCCATTCTTTTCACCATTTCTAAGGGCATTATATTATTCCATTATCATCTTGAAATGTGTCCTAAAAGGCATATGTCTTCTTATTCATTTTGGTAGATCTTTAATATAGCCAGAAATGAAAAGAATCGTTGGATAAGTGGTAATGCAATAAATAATGGAAGGGGGGAGGCATATCACATGAGACTTGTATGAAAGGAACCTAGTGTAGAGGAATTGTGTTGGTAGAAGTATGTGGAATAACTCTCCAGATACTCTTCCTTCTTCGTTGGCCTCTCTGTTTTCTTCACTTCTCCTTCTCCCATCGTGGATATTTTCCAAGGTTTACCTCTGTGTCTCTCATGCCTCTTCCTGCTGCTGCCATGCTGATTCAGGCTCTTTTCATCACAGGCTGAGCTTCCTGTCTTCTCTAGTGCCCCCATTCTAACTCCTCTTATACCCTGACCCCAAATTGTCTTGAATCACCACTTTGCTCATGTAATTCCCCCATTCTAAAACCTTACATAGCTTCCCGTTGCCCGTGGGAAAAAGTCCACTGGCATTCAAGCCAATATTAGCCAATCCCGAACTGTTTTCCAGCTTCACCTCCCACTACTTCCCTACATGAGTTCTCCGCTCTGAACTACTTTAAAAGTCTGCACTGGCTCCCTATTGCCTCTAGGAGAAAGTAAAAAATCATCAGCCTGCCATTGAAAGCCCTCCTAAATTGGGCTCCTACCTTTGCCTCCTAACTTTCCCATTTTATTTCACATAATTTTTCACACATTTTATATTCCAATCAAGCTGTCCTGCTAGCTGTTCTCCATAAATGATGACACATCTCCAGCCTCCATGCTTTGTATAGTTCCTCATGTCTAAAATACACTTCACTCTTCACCTCGGAATACCTACCGTCTTTCAAGCAACAGCTCAACTATCATTTCCCACTCGAGGCCTGTCTTGATCTACACACACACACACACACACACACACACACACACACACACACACAGCAGTTGTTAACTCTCTCTCCCACTTAAAATTATTTTGTGTTATTTTATATTGACTTGGCTATAGACATTATGTCTCTCCAACATAATGTAAGCTCCTTAGGAAGCAGAGACTATTATAGTCCCAGTGCCGGACACATAGTAGGTACTTAATAAATGTTTACTATATTGAATTAAATGGGGGAGAGAGGCCATGTATATGAGGAAGGAAGGTGTGTGTGAGCATAGTCCCCGGGTAGGACCCCAGGGGTGATCTCTGTAAGCTCCTTGGTGTGTGGCAGACAAGATAGGCTGAGAAATCTTTCAGTTCTAGTCTAGAAGTGAGCTCCTGACATGGCCCATTTTACTAAGGCAGGCTCCAGCCATGCTTACTTTACTCCCAGGCTTTTCTCTCACCAGACAACTCAGTGGTATGTGGGTACCCTCCACCTCGCTGTCCCCAACACACACACACAGACTCACACATACACACAGGGGCACATATACACACATGTATATATACCTACATTCATGGACATATACACATGCACACACATACACATATGGACACATATACATTTACATGGACATGCAAGTACTTACCCTTACATACATGTATGCATACACACACACACACACACACACACACACACTTCCTATGTCTGGAAACATAATTATTGCTCCAGGAAAGAGTGCCCCTCTACTCCCTTCTAGCTCCATTCTCCATCCCTATTTCTTAAAACACCCCTCACTAGCCACCACTCCCCTATCAGAGTGTAAGTTCCTTGAGAGCAGGTACTGTCTTTACTTTGGTATCCCATATTCCCAATGCTTAGCACACAGTAAGCACTTAATAAATGCTTTTTCATTCATTCATCCACGCAAGCATTATGCTCCCGAGCTAGTATCCTCAGAACAATTGCTTTGTGCTGTTCTTCAGATAAGAATGTCAGCTGGCGCTGTCCATTGTAGCCAATGGAATAGCTATGCCAGTGGAGCCCCAGAGTTGGGGGCAAGGACTGCAGCACAGAGCAGTCTTGAATGGCCTCCATATCACAGGCCTCACCCCAGGGAGCTTGGCTTCCCACATCCCTCAGGCTGACTCACTGAGCTTTTCCATGTTCCCTGCCCCTTTGTCTGTTCTCTCATCCCTCCAGAGAAAATCCCTGCAGTCAAGCAAGGTCGGTGCCTATTTAATAACCGAAGTAACTTAGATTTCTAGAGGGCTTTAAGGTTTTGTGAAAGACTTTTCTCACAATAAGGTGAGTAGTACAGGAGTGGGGAGCACAGGGAGAATTACAAGATTTGGAAAGAACCAGAATGTATCACCTTCTATATGACACCTTTCCTGATCCCTAAACCCCTCCCCCAGGGGCTAATGGTTCCACCCCCCAAAAAATCACTTGGTATATGTTTATTGTTGTCCGTGTTGGCTCCCTGAGCTGAATGTAAGCTCCTGAAGGCAAGAGACTTTTCTTTTTTCTTTGTATCCGTAGCACCTAGCCCAGTTCCTTTGAGAGCCACTGTAGAAGGGCCAGCATTAATACAGCACATGAAAGCACTTACATTACCTTCTTTCATCCTTAAACCACCTGGGAAGTCGATGCTATCATAGTCACATTTTACAGATGAGGATACTGAGGCAGACAGAGGCTAAAGTGATTTGCTGATCTTTAAGGCTCCTTCCATTTATAATATTTTTTTAATTCTATTTAAACCCCCAGAGGGTCCCAATCAGCAGGTCACACTAAGTGCCTGAGGCTGGATTTGAACTTAGGTCCTCCTGGCTCCAGGCCCAATCTGTTGCACCAGGGTTGCTCTCACGCTGACATAGTAGTCAGTCATTCAGTTTATCAGCAAACATCCAGGCGCTGTATACTAAGTGCTGAAGGTACAAAGAAAGGAACAACCACAGTCCCTGCCTTCAGGAAGCTGACAGCCTAATGGAGGGGACAACAGAGAAACAACAACGTACACGCAAGACATATACAGGGTGGACGGAAGGTGACCCCAAAGGGAAGACATTAGCAGCGGGAAGATTGGGGAAAGACTCTTGCTAAAGGTGAGATTTGCGTTGAGTCTCGAAGAAAGCCAGGGAGGCAGAGGAGGAGGGAGAGAGAGCATTCCAGGCATGGCGGACGGCCACGTGAAGACAGGAAGTTCAGAGATGGGCTGTGCCAGGGCTGCTGAAGGGGAAAGGCAGTGGAGAGGACCCATAAAGCATATGAAATCTGAAAAGTTGGGAAGAGGGCAGGCTGTGAACACAGCAAGTGCTTAATAAATGCTTGTCAAATGACGATTCTTTGATCTAGTCCAACCTCCTTATTTTATAGATGAAGAAACCAGGGCAGAGGAGGTGAATTATCTTCTCCAAGACCACAAATGGAGGATTGCGGCAGAGACGCTATTCAAATGTAGGTCCCCTCTTTCCAAACCCAATGTTCTTCATCATCCCCACTTTACAGATGCAGAAACTGAGGCAGAGAGAGGTTAATTTCCAACCCTAAATCCTATGATCCCATAACTTACCTTGGCTTACATGGCTGCCAAGTGTCAGAGCTATGATTCAAACTCAGATCTCCATACTCTACAACTGAGTTCTTCCTACTATGAACATCATGCTGCTTCTTTGCAATAGTCCACTGAGGTCACTGGACCAGATGATATCTTAAGCCTTCCATTTCTAATATTCTTTGATTCTGTTTAAATCCCCAGAGGGCCCCCATTAGCATACATGCCCATGGCAGTACTGTGGTGGCAAGTCCAGGCTGGGGATCCAGAAGGGGCACAGTGTCATCAAGAGCCAGAGCCTCCAACAGAGAGACTATACTTGACCTTAGTACAACCACCAATGCATGCCACTGTCACTTGGCCAGAGATGATTTGATTTGATTTCTCCCCCGAGAAACCCCCTCTCTGCCTGGGTTCTTCGATGCCAGTGGCAGGAAACATCTGTCTGGCTGTCCCCTGCTGCCATAGCACATTAGGGTCAGGGCTGGGCTGGCACGGCCAGGGGCACGGCCCGTGGGGAAGAAGCTCGAGCTGACTACAGGCGGGCAGCAAGGGAGGGAGGTGGGCAGGGAAGCGGAAACAATTCCATCTCCTGCCAAGATGATCTGCCACCCGCTTGATGCTTGTCAAGGGCAGAGATGGGGGTGGGGGAGAGGGAAGGAGAGGGAGAACAGGCAGAGAGATGGCTAATCCTGGAAGAGGAGCCATGTCACCCTGAGGTTGCCCTGGGGCTCTACTCATTGGAGCTGGGCAATGGCTAACCCATAGAGCACTCCCCAACCTCCAAGCTGCTCAAGCAGAACCCATCCTGTGGGGTCTGTTCCAGCTCTCTGAGGCCTCTGCACCCTGTCCCTCTGCCAGGCTATCTGGGTATCAGTCTCCTCCCAGCTGGCTGCTGTAGCACCATCTCTCCACAGTCTCTGTCCAGCATCAGTAAGGAGGAAGAGAGTGGGAGCAGCCTGGAAAGTGCACAGACCACCCAACTTTCCCCCACCCCCGATTCCTTAACTAGGGGAGAGAGAGACAAACACTTCTTTCTGAGGGGTGCTGATGCTTAGATGTCACACACAGTCTACCAAAATCCTACTCTCATCTCCTCAAAGATCCCCACGCACCCATCAACTTCCTCTTCTCTGGCACCAGTGTGGTCATCAGGAGAGCCCACATTCGGAATCTGGGAAGCATTTCCCTCATCACAGCCCTGGGAAGCAGGTGGGTGCAAGTGTCTTCATCCCCACTTTAAAGATGAAGATCCAGATTGCTTCTCTGACAGTCAGAGAGTCGAAGTCATTTGGTCCCCCAGCTAGTAAGGCTCAGAACTGAGATTCAAAATCAGGTCCTCTAATTCTAAAAGAGAAATTCCACTATTCCATACAATTCAACTCAAAAACATTTATTAAGTGGCTGCTGTACACTAAGCTCTATGCTGGGCTCCGCCTACCTCCCAGGACTGTTGTGATGACTGAGTGAAATCATAATTGTAAAGCACCTGGCACGATACCCAGCACATAGTAAGTGCTACATAAATGGTGGCTGTCATTATTTGTAATTTTTTTAGTTATCATTTTTATTACATCATTTCTGTAAAATAAGAGCCATCAAGTATTTATGTCTAAGGCTTCTTCTGGCCCTGTGAGCCCAAGTGATCGCTCCTGCCTCTCATTTACACTCTTTCCGTCTGTGCCCTCTAGTCATATGTAGGTTTTATATCCATTATTAGATCATAAGTAAATGGTCCGAGCTCGGGGTATCTGAGGGCTGGGGAATGGCATTTGCCTAACTGCTAAGTTATTTGCAGGGACTTAAGAGCAGTGTCTTACCCAGCTCAACAAATGTTTGTTGAGTTGAACTGAATAAATGTGGTCAGTGCTACTCAGTCCCCAGGAGAAAGACCTAAGGAGGATGGGGAGTAAGGCTAAGACCATGGGAAGCCCAGCCCTGGCTCCATGGATAATGGCAAAAACCACTCTTAGTGCTGGAGTACTTCAAAGATCGGAGATTTTCTTAGGGTGGATACTCCCTTCAGTGACACTGCTATAGCCCTTCTGCTACTGAATGGTTGGAAGCTGAGCATTGTTGTGGCTGGAAAAAATTAGATAACTCTTTGGCCAACCTAACTTCAAACCTCTCAGAACCTAGCTAGGCTGAATCTTGGACAATGAATATCCATTTTCTCACCGGACCAGTACTCAAAGACTTGTGAGACCAAAAAGAGTTTTCCAATTCACTAGAATGGCTACAGTTGCCTCTCCTATCAGAGAAGGACCTTAGAGAATCAGTCAACCCATTAATAGCATTTATTAAGCCCCTACTATGTTCCAGGAGCTGTACTAGGTGCTGGGAACAGTCCAGGTACCAGAGCTGGACACCAGAGCAGGGAGCGTCAGTTTGAGGAGGGAAGAAAGGGTTTGTGGAAAAGAAATGCGGCCAGGAACTCAATTTAACAAGTCATCCTGGCCCTGACTTGTCTGCTCAGACTCCCTGCAGCCAATTTAGAAGGATGCCCTACCTCCCACCCCTGGGAACTGGGCATGAGGGTCAGGTCTGGGGTTCTAGGACCTCTCTATGTTGGCGGTTCTGAATCCCGTGCAGGGGAGATGCTGAGGCACAGCCAAAGAAAAGGGTAGGTTTGAACTCTTAGAGAGCAAAAAAGGTGAACCCTTTCTTAGTGTGTGTTGGGGATGGGTCAAAACCAGGGTCCTAGGAAGCCACGTGCTTTGCTGCGGTGAACAGGACCGTGGATAAACTCCAGCTATGGGCAACTCCCAGCAAACTGGTCTCTACATCCTCACCTTCTCCCTCTCCCTCCCCTCTCCCAGCCAAGTCCTCATCATCCTTCCTTGGAGTCCCACTGCCACCTGCTGGCCCAGGAGAGGACCAGCTCCTGATTGGACAGCCCCACCGCATTCTCCTGACCTTCTGGGTAATCAGCCACACACAGCATTAGGGTCAGCGGCATCAGAGAGCTATTTAGGGCCATAGCGGCTGTAAGGGGAGCCCAAGGGGACCGTGCACAGACATCCATCACCGACGGACTTGGCTGGCCGAAAAGGGAAAAAACTGTTTATTCAGTGCCCAAGTGGGTGGGAAGTGGGGACTCGCCGGGGCTGGGAAACCCAGAATGTCTGGCCTTTTCTGCAGCACCTTCTCATGTCAGGACATCATTACTTTACGCTGAGGTTGAGGAGGGGACCAGGCTGAGCAGGCCTCAAAAGGCAGAGTGTCTGCTATCTGCCCTCCAAGCCCCCTAAACAGCAGCAGCTAGCTGGGTGTGGCCTTTTCAGACCCAGTTTTAGCCTCTGCAGCTTGGGTGCCCCAACACAACAGCCAGGAGGCCTCTAGCAGCCGGGGGCTGCTCCCTTCCCAGCACTTCCCACCATCCCCATCGAGGCTCTACCTAACAGACACAGCATGGGGTGGTGGGAAAGTGGACTTGGACTCAGGATAGATCCGGGTTTGAATTTAGCCTCTGACACTGACCAGTCAAGTGACTTTGAGGAAGTCATTTAACTTGTCTGGAGTCAGTTTCTTCACCTGAAAAATAGGAATGCATGCCTCAAGAGAGTTGTTGTGAGGAGCAAATGCCACAATGTATTTAAAGTCCTGTTCAAATTCCAGCTATTGTTATTATCTAGGTTTTAAGGGGTGTAAGACAAGCAAGGAGAACTGATTTTGTGGTATACTAGAAGGAGGGCTGTACCTGGGAGTAAAAGGACCTGGGTTCAAATCGTAGCTTGAGGGTGTCCTTAAGTCAGTTTGGGAATGTTAAAGCCATCGGTTTGGTTTTCTGAGTACCGAGGACTCTTAACAGAGCCACTCCTTCACGACCCATAAGCTCCCAAATCAGCAAGGTTAAGGACTTAATTATTGTCACATAAAAGTCAGAAATATCAGTGGCAAGATTCAAACCCAGCCCTTCTGACTCCAGAGATAGTGTGGTCACCATTGTATGACACTGCCTCCTCAACTCTGCTGAAAGAGGAATTCTATTAGATTTGGGTTTGTGGGTGCTAAGGGACAGGAATCCTCAAAACTCTAGGGAAAAAAGGAGCAGAGCCCCATCACCACCAGGCACCCAGGCCTACATAGGGATGGTAGCAAGAGGCCAGCCCAACACACTGGCTCACACTGCCAGCACAAACTGTTGGAAGTAACTGAAAGCAGTCACTTCAACCCCAAAGGATTATCTCACAGGCCACTTCAAGCTCCTTCAGGCATCACCACCCATTGCACCTCATAGCCACCAGAGCCCATCCCATTCTCAACTTTGAGCCATCAAGGGTTTCCCGAGAGAGTCTCAAGCATAGTATAAAAGATAGAGTGTTGGATTTAGCGGTAGAAAGACCAGGGTTCAAATCCTGCCCATGATGCTTACTAACCATGCAGCTGAAGACAAGATTTTTAACCTCCGATGACCTCAGCTTCCCCACCTGTAAAATGAGATGCCTTTCAACCATCTAACCTATTTCCCCCTCTGTTAAAAGGAGGTGCCATTCATTCTGTCCAGCCTCAGTTTCCACATCTATAAAAGGGAGATACTTAGCTCAGAAGGCAATTGTGGGGCTCACATGAGACAAGCAACAGAAAGCCTTTTGGGTACCATGTAAATGTCAGCTAGCATTACTACATGCCAGGGCTGGCCTAGACGAGGGGGTCGACCTGCCCACGATGCCAGTTCATCAGGCCCCGACTCCCCGTCTCGGGTTCCTTTTGTTCTCACCCTCACTTTTACCAATTATGTTCCCACCTGCACATAAATGTCTCAGCTCCTGAGAGAGAGAGAGCCAGAGACGAACCCGGTATGGCGTTTGAAGGCCTGTTGGCTCCAGTGTGAAGGGAATGGGTTCTCCTGGATTGCTGAAAACAGTAGAAAAGTAGAGAGATCTCCAAGCCTGGGAGCTGAGTGTCTGAGGCACCCCCAGTAACTAGCTTAATATAATATTTGAAGTGGAAATAGGTTTTGCACGACTGTACGTGTCTAACCTATAACAAATTGCTTGCCTTCTCAATGAGGGGAAAAGGGAAGAGAGGGAGGGAGAGAATTTGGAACTCAAAATCTGTAATGGGGGGGATTAGATTATATAATGCTTTAAGGTTTACACAGTGCTTTATTGATCCTCACAACAGCCCTGTGAAATAGGTGTTATTATTATCCCTATGTTACAGATGAAGAAACTGAGGCAGACAGAGGTTAAGTGACCTGCCCAGGGTCACACAGCTAATAAGCGTCTGAATCAGTGTTTGAACTCAGGACTTCATAACCTCAGGTCTATCCACTGAGCCACCTGGCTATCTCTAGGCTGACTCGTTGTGGTTCAGTGGTTTCAGTTATGTCTGACTCTCCATGACCCCATTTGGGGTTTTCTTGGCAGAGTTACTGCCGTGGTCTGCTTTTTCTTTCTCCCATTCTCCTTCATAGATAGAGAGAAAGGTGCCCCTAAAGTTCATCGACTCCAATGCCCCCACTTCACTAATGTGTGAACTGAGACTCAGAGAGATAAAGGTCACATGCCCGAGGCCCCATAGGTAGTAAAGAGCAGAGCCAGGATTTGAGTGCACATTCTCTGACTCCAAATCCATCCCTATTATATTATGCTGCCTACAGTGATGGAAACAGGACAGGGGCTGGAGAAAAGGGGAAAGAAGTAGGCCAGCCCAGCCCTCAGGGATACCTGGGATCAAGCAAACTCTTGAGATAAGATGCCGGAGATGGCCAAGACACTTGGCATGACTCCTAAGATCAAGGGGCTCAGGCCACTCTGCCTTCTCTCTTCTTGGTCTTGTCTCCCTCCCCTCTGCCATCCAGGCCATAAAGCAGATGCCCCCCTGTCCTGGAGAGATATCCCTGCACAGCCTCCGGACAGTTCAGGGAGTCCTGATTCCTGGAGTCAGTATTAAGGGAGGATATGGAGGGCCCAAGGGGGCCAGAACATGAGGCATCTCTTCTCTGGGGCTTGCCTTCTCCCTCCTCGAGGCCTCTGGGAAGCTAGTGCTGATGGCATCACAGCCCCGAGGCCTCCTTTAGGCAGGCTGGCCTCCTTCCAAGCTCCACTGAGGGGACAGATGGTCTCAGCACCTGCACAGTATCTCAGCAATCTGGAGAGAGAGTGAGCACAGGGCCTCTGTACTTTCTCCCATATCCAAGGAAAGCTCCGCTCCCAAACACAGCTCCTACCCTGGGAGGGAGACAGGAAGCAAGGGATGAGGAATGGGTAGGATGGGAGCTAAGCTGGTCCCCATAGTTCTGCCTTAATAGAAATCAGTAAGCACATTTTTTCTTTTGAATACAGCAAGTCTACCAGGGCCATCCAGTAAGCATCTATTATGCACCTACTGTATGTTCATCATTGACCAGAAAAGTGGTATGTGTTACTGACCATGAATCATGCCACACTTTCTTTGTATCTACAGTGCTTAGCAAAGTGCCTGACACATAGTAGGTGCTTATTCAATGCTTATTGACTGACTGATTTCCAGAAAGAACACTCAACTGAAAGCCAATAGACTTGGGGCCTAAGCATGGCTCAGAGCCCAGAGAGCCTGGCTAACTTTGGGTAATCTCTCTGGATTGTTTTTCTTCTGCAAAATAATCCTAAACAGAGTGGGCACCCTTTCTGCTGATGAGGATCACTGGCCCTCTGGCCAAGCTGGTGGGGGGCGCCAATACAAACCCAGGCAGACTTGATTCATAAGAGAGATGTACAGTTCACATCAGCATCTGGACGTGAAGCCTCTAGATATGAGTCACCCTGGAGACCTTCCTCAACATGCCAGGGTTCACAGCACAGTCTTTGAGATCTCATGGTTACCTCTAGGTGGCATTGGGGAAATTAGTGGTGTTAAGTAAGAATGGACATTTCTATAGTTTACAAAGCATGCTGTTTTATTTTATCCTCCCAATAATCCTGTGAGGTAAGCCAAACAAGAATTATCTACATTCTGCAGATGTGGAAACTGAGGCATAGAGTGGTCAGTCATTCTACAAGCACCTGTGCTAAGCATTGTGGAAACAAATGAAAGCCCTCGAGAAGTTTACATTCTAATGGGAGAGACAATTTATAAACAACTATGTAAAACAAGATATACTGAAAGGGTTGGGCTCCCCCAATCGCTAAGGTCCCTTCCACTTCTAACAATCGGATATAAGCCCCTTGAAGACAGGGACTTTGGGGGAGTGTCCTTCAATCCCCAGTGCCTTTATTAAGTAGGCCCCAATAAATGTTGGGTTGGATTGCCATTCTATGACTCCACAGTAGGATGTGGGTGGAAAGACGGCACCCCAGAAAATTTTTGGTTCCTTTCGGGCGCCATGATTGCTCGGGGCTGCCCAATCCTGACATCTATTTTTTCATAGAAACATTTGAACATAGAGTCCTAGATTTAGAGCTGGCAGGAACCTCAGAGACCACCTAATTTAACCCCCTTCATTTTACATAAGAAGAAGCTGAGGCCTAGAAAGGTGAAATAATTGGCCTGAGATCATATGAGCTTGAAGTGGGAGAGGGAGGATTTGAACTCAGGGCATTTGATTCCAAATCTCGACCTCTTTCCATTTTATTACAGTCTTAGCTGAGATTCTATCTTCTCCCCAGTAGAGGGTGCTCACTCCCTACAAGTTTGCATACGCTATGGAGTAGGACCCCTAGGAATCCCAGCTTCTCCTCTAGTCTCCATTCTGAGATTTCCAAACCTTTCTAATTCTAGCAGGAGTTAGAGTGGAAAAGGAGGCCCTGGCCTCCTGAGGAAGTGCCTGGCTTGCTCAGAGTAGATATCCTAGCATAGGGAAAAGGTTTTAGAAAGCCGGATCACCCTCCTGGCATCAAAACAGATGGATGGATGCAGGTGACAACATTAGGCCTGCCCATCATTTGCCCTTCCCTAGCTCTTCTATTTACTGGGTGACTTTAGGCAACTTAATCTCTCTGGGCTTCAGTTTACTCATTTATAAAATAAAGAGGTTGGAACTGATACCCTCTAAGATATTTACCAATACCACTACTAGGGCTGTATCCCAAAGAGATCAAAGAAAGAGGAAAAGAATCTAAATCTACAAAAATATTTATAACAGTTCTTTTTGTGATGGCAAAGAATTGGAGATTGAGGAGATGCCCATCAATTGGGGAATGGCTGAACAAGTTGTGGTATATGATTGTGATGAAATACTGTTGTGCTATAAGAAATGACAGGCAAGGATGGTTTTAGAAAAACCTGGGAAGACTTATATGAACTGATGCAAAGTGAAGTGAGCAGAACCAGGAGAACAGTGTCCATAGTAACAACAACATTGTAATGACGATCAACTGGGAAAGACTTAGCTAGTCCAATTGATACAATAATCCAAGACAATTCCAAAGGACTCTTGATGAAACGTGCTATCCATCTCCAGAGATAGAGAGAAAGAGCCAATGAACTCTTGGGTGTAGATCATAGCATACTTTTTTCACTTTCTTTGTTTTTCTTGCTTTTTTGCAACGTGGCTAATATTGCATGATTTTACGTATATAATGGATATCATATTGCTTGCCTTCTCAATGGGTAGGGGAAGGTCTGGAGAGAGAGAAATTGGAACTAAAAAATTTTTTAAAGAATATTGAAAATAAATAAATAATACAACTATCTAAGATATTTGCCAGCTCTGAATCTATGATCTCTCAGAAACTCAGTGTTCTATCCAAACTGGGTACTTGCTTTCCCCATATAGGACATTCCATTCCCATTTTCTGTTCCTCCACATACATAGGACTGTCCCCCTCTTCCTGGGACACTCTCCCTCCCCACCTCTATCAGAATCCTTAGTTCCCTTTAAAGTTTAACTCAAGTTCCACCTCCTGGAAGAGACTTTTCCTGATTCCACCAAAAGTTCCTCTCTCCCCACCAAAAAAAAAAAAATTGTTTTGCACTTTTGTATTTACTCATCCACGTACATATTGTTTCCCCTAATAGAATGGAAGTTCCTTGAGGGCACAGACTCTTTGTTTTTGTGTCTCCATGGTCTAGCTTAAGGCTTCTTAAACTTTTTTCCACTGGCAGCTTTCCCTGGCGTTGCATGGCCTGAGGGCATGGGCAGTGCCAAGTGTGTATGCTTTGTGTTCAGAACCAAGGCTGCAGCGAAGTTGCACTTGATGCAACATGGGCAAGCACTACCAGAAACAGCTCGGACTCCTTACACATTTGATTTTTAATTAATTTTTGGTCATCGCACCTTCAGAAGCCTTTACTGTTGCCAAATTTTTCTCGACCCTACATGGGGTCACGTCCCAGAGTTTAAGAAGAGCTGGATTCTAGCACAGTGCCTAGCACCAAATTGAATTGAACTAAATCTCATCATCCTACAATACCATACCTGGCTCGCAAATAGACAAGTAGCCAACACTGACTATAGGATGCTGAGAGACATCACAATAGGAAATAGGGCCTGGTGAACATGATGAATAGAGAGAAGCATGGGAAGACTTATATCAACTGATGCAGAGTCAAGTAAGCAGTCAGGAAAACAACTTACAAAATCACTGCAACAATGTAAAAGAAACAAAAACGAAACAATCAAAAATGAATATTGCAAAATTGTAAAGAAAAAGGTTGGCCCCAGAGGAGAAATATGAGAAAGCACCTCATTCCCTGCTTCCCAATTTCTTTGCAGAGGTTTGGAAGGGAGGGGTCCAAGGTTGCAGAACATTGCATTTAACTTCAATTTTTTTTAAAATGTATTGATAGACTTTGCTGAATCTTGTCTTCTCTTTTTCTTTTTAACTTTTTAAAAAATTCTTCATTTTAAGGAAGGAAGGAGATAGATAAATAGGGAAATTTAAATGATCTAAATGATCAATAAAACTTTAAAAAAACAGATGAGATCCAGGCATAATGTTGGAGAGGTCAGATATCTCTTCCTTTCCATGTAAGCCCCAGATCTCATCTGATAACTCTGACAGATAGCTGTTAGTAGTGGTGGTCTCCATCGTCTGTATACCTCATGAACAAAAGCTAGAAGTCACACAACTAGGCAAATCTACTATAAATGTATCTTGTCTAATGGGCCCTTGATGCTGAAAGGTAATCTTTTTACTCCTCCCTAATTGAATCTCTATCTCACAGTGGCTTCAAAAGTATATTAAAGCTTAAAACTGCACTAAGACTTTGGGAATACCTTATCCTAGAGGTGGAGTTTATTGGATAGAAAGGTAACCTAGCCAGACCCCTGCTTTGCCCCTCCCCAAATCCTCAATCTCTTCCCATATGCTAGTTCCTTCACCACTGCTATAATCATGCCCATGTCTTCCTCATCCTTAAAAAAATTCTCACTATGCACCACTATCCCTTCAAGTTTTTGTCCTAATATTTCCTCTTCCTTTCACAGTCAAACCCCTAAAAAAAAGCTTCCTCCACTTTCTCTCTCATTCGCTCCTCAACCCCTTACACTTTGGCTTCCAACTTCCCCACTCAATTGAACATGCCCTCTCCAAAGTCACCAACGACTTGTCAAATCTTGTGTCCTTTTCTCTGTCCTCATCTTTTGCTCCCTCTTTACGACATTTGATACTTTTGACCACCCTCTCATCCTTGGATGCTCCCTCCTTTCCTGACATTATACTCTCCTATTTCTATCCCTATCTGACTGACTGCTCCTTCTTAATCTCCTTTCTTGGACCATTACTCATATCTCATTTCCTATGGGTCAGTGTATTTGAAGACTCCGTCCTGAGCCCTCTTCTCGTCTCTGACTAGACTCTCTCACTTGGTGACCTCTTCAGCTCCCACAGCTTCAAACATCATCTCCATACAGATGACTCCCAAATCTACATATCTCTCCACCTGGCCCCAACCTATTTTTCTATGTTTGGAACATATTATCACCCTTCCTGTCTTCTAGGGCTTAGCCAAAGTGGCCATCTAGGTATTCTTTGCGTGTGACACCTCATCTTCTACGTCCATCCATCAATCAATCAACAAACATCTATTAAGTCTTTACTATGTGCCAGGCACTGTGCTATGTGCTGAGCATAAAAACGCCAAGAATGAAGTCATCCCTACTCCCCAGAGCTCACATTCTAATAGGGGAGACAAGGACATATGTAAATATATATTAAATGACTATAAGGTAATTTTGGTGGGGAGGCTGTCGCAGCCTGGGAGATTGTGGCAACTTTAGAAGGTGCCACCCGGGCTGAGCTTTGAAGGAAATGGGATTCTAGGAGGCTGAAGTTAAGAGGAGTTAGCATGACAGACATGGGGAGCAGCCAGCACAAAGGCATAGAAACATGGATGTCTCGGGAACATCACAAACTCAACACACCCCAAATAGAACTCTTTAAATTTCCTCCAAAATCTATTCCTTTTCCAAATTTCTCCCCTATGCTCCCTTGGTTTCTGAGGAATGTGGACTCACACCTAATATGGTTTTTATATAGGAATGATCCCACCAAATTCACATGCAAATTTGGCATCACTGCCACATGAATCCTTGTCTCATCTGCTGTAGATGCCAGGTCCCAAAGGTTACTCCTCAATCCTCAGGGCATTGATGCTTAACTTGCAGCAAAACCCATGGACTTGAGTCCCAGATGACCATACTTTGAGAAATCTCACTCTCTTTGCCTTTTGAAACTAACAAAGTTTCAAGATCCAACCCCTTTACCTAATATGAAAGAACAGAAGCCATGACAGGCAAAGAACCAAGCCTATAGTCATGGGGCTACATAGTGGTCTTAGAGGGAGAAGGCTCAAGGCTTCTCTCTTTATAGTATTGTTGCTCACCTAATGCCTCCAGTAAAGAAGTCAAACCAAGAGAAAAGATCCAATCAAAAAAAGAGAGGACAAAGCTGATGCCAACTAAGGCCTTTTGAAGCTATGCCCCAGCCCAATCCCCAGAACCAGACTACCACTGACCACGTGGTTATAAGAACCAGTTACCAATGTCTATACACACTCCAGAGTTTCTCCAAAACACTTCCACTGCCCATCATCACAACTCTCCCAGAAGTAGGATCCCCAACCTCTTCCACATGGAGAATTGTATTAGTTCAGCATGCTGATACACTCTGTTCAGGCTAAGAAGGACTGACTCATTGGCCAGCCCAATTAGATATGCCAGCATGGGAAGACATGAATTATACAGTATAAAATAAGCAGAAATAGGAAAACTATATACAACGATGTAAAACGAGACAATAACAAAAAATCTAAACTAAACACAGTGTTCAGTATAATGACCAAGCTTGGCCCTGGAGAAGAAGCGAGAAAATGTACATCTCTCACTACTGTGCAGACATGGGGCACTATGCATGCAGTGTCCAATTGATGTGTTGGTTGGCTTGGCTGAACTGTTTTTCTCTGTCTTTTAATTTTTTCGTTCCAAGAGATGGTTCACTGGGTAGGGGAGAAAAAATCTATTTGGAAATGGAAGTAAAAATCAAAATATGTGGTCAAAGGACATGAACAGGCAGTTTTCAGACACAGAAATCAAAACTATCCGTAGTCATATGAAAAATGCTCTAAATCACTATTGAGCAGAGAAATGCCAATTAGGGCGTCTCTGAGGTACCACCTCACACCCATCTGATTGGCTAATATGACAGAAAAGGAAAATGACAAACGTTGCATAGCTGTAGTAATGTAGCTTTGTTCAGCCTCTATCACTTTACAGAAGTCTTCCCATAATTCTTGGAATTTTTCATATCCACTTTCCTCATGGCCAGCAAGACTCCATTACAGTTACATACCATAATTTGTTCAACCATTCAGCAATCGATGGATACGCCATTTTCCACCTTTTTGGTATCACAAATAGTGCTGCTGTGATTTTTTCATACAGATCTTTTATTGAGTTGTCAGCCTTCCTTGGTTACTAAGTCAATAGTGGGAACCATCACTAAGTCAAAGTGTATGAAGAGTTCTGTGATTTTTCTTGCATAATACCAAAACATTTTCCAAAATGCATGGACCAACCCATAGCTTTGACTGCAGTGAAGTATTGTGCCTATCTTCCCTCATTCCTGCCAACACTGAATGAGAGTCACATTTAAAGAGTCTGGCAAAATGTATTAGACAGACCCAATGATGGATCCAAATGGTCAGAGTAATGGCGTAGGAGACTTGGAACTATCCAGTGTCAGGAAAGAGTGAGACTTGGGCCTCTCAGCACATGAGATCTGGGAGTCAAGGCAAGGGGTAGACAAGTGGGGATGATAATTCAGTTAGGTAGGCAGGGTGGTATGGTGGGAAGAGTCCTGGACCTGGAGGTCAGGGGAGATCTCTAGAGGTTCAAACACTAGCTCTGACATTTATCAGCTACATGAGTCTGGGAAAATCAGTGAAACTCTCTGAGCCTCAGTTTCCACATTTGTAAAAAAAAAAGGATGCAATAATACGCTACATATCTCACAGATTTTAGGAGGAAAACACTTTTTATATTTCAAAATATGATGATGATGATGATGATAATGATAGTGATGATGATGACGGTGGTGGTGGTAGTGGTGATGATGATGATGATGGTGATAGCTAACAGTGCTTTAAGGTTTGTAAAGCACTTTAAGTGTGTTATTTCATTTGAGCCTCACAACAATCCTGGAAAGTAGTTGCTATTTTATCCCTATTTTACAGATGAGGAAACTGAGGCAGACAGTGGTTTTAATGGCTTGCTTAGAGTCACACAGCTAGTAAATGTCTAAGCCAGGATTTAAATTCAGGTCTTCCCGACTCCAAGCCCAAAGCTCAATCTACTGTACCATCTAATTGAGGATACAGAATATAAGTTACAATTTTATGATTTCATGATCTCTAAGCCCCCGACCAGCTCTTTTTCCACATGGTCCTTTATATTTACTGAATACCTCTGATGTGCCCAGCTCTGTCCTAAGTCCTGTGGGGGTCAAGTCTATGACAACCTCTGGGGAGCCTACAGTTGTGCTAAGGAAACCAGACTGACATACAATTCAACAATTAAGCAACTACTGTGTGCTGGGGTACAAAGATAAAAACAAAACAGCCCCTGCCCTCAAGAGGCTTAGATGCTACCAGAGGAAAGCAACATGTATGCAGACAAATGAGATACAGATATGTAGGAAAAATTATATACATGCATATATATTATATATGTATGTATATACATATATATATGTGTGTACGTATATATATATATATGTATATATATATTTGTTGTTGTTCAGACATTTCAGTTGCATCCGACTCTTTGTGACGCTGTTTGAGGTTTTCTTGCCAAAGATAGTAGAGTGGTTTACCATTTCCTCCCTAGCTCATTTCACAGATGAGAAAACAGACAAAGAGCATTGAGTTGCCCAGAGTCAAACAGCTATTAAGTGTCTGAGCCAGATTTGAACTCAGGAGGATGAGTCTTCCTGACTCGAGGTCTGGTGCTCTACCCACTACAGCGCCACCTAGCGCCTATATGTGTGTATGTACGTATATGTGTATGTATGTCCGTATGTATATGTGTGTGCATGCGTGTGTATTCATATATAAAAATCACAAAGTAATTTCAGCATAGGAGGAAAGCACCAGCAGCCTGGAAGGTAAAAATCTAAGAAGACTTCTGTAGGAGGAACCCCCTGAGCTGTTCTTAGAAGGAGGCTAAGGATTCTTCAAAGTAGAGGTGAGGAGAGAGGTGCCAGAGGGGGGGGGGTGGAGGTGGGGGTGGGCACAACCTTGGCACAAGTAAAAAGGCAGGAGATCAAACACTCTCCACAGGGAACAGCAAGGAAGCCAGTTTGACCAGAAGACGGTGCGTGAAGGGGGACAGTATAAGTCAATCTAGAAAGAAAGTATGTTGGAGCCAGACTGTGAAGGACTTTAAATGTCAGACTGAAGAGTATATTTTATCCTCGAGGTAATAGGGAACCATTGAAACTCCTTGAGCAGAAAAAAGAACATGGTCAGAGAATAATATGAAACAGATAACAATCCAAAGCAGCATATAACTGGCACAGAGAAGAAGCACTATGGAAGCACTATCAGACAGTAAGCCCCTTGAGGGCAGGATCTGTATTTTGCCTCTTTTCGTATCCCCAGCACTTAGCCAAGGGCCTGGCACATACTTGGTTGGTTGCTGTCCGTGTTTGGACAGGACCAAAAGGACATCACTATGTCAGGGTAAAGGTACAATGTGTCTGACTGTAGTAGATCAGACCCATATGAGCATGGAAGGCTTGACCACAGGTTGGGCACAAAAATTTGGAGGGGAGATGTCTCTAAATTCACACTTCTCATGTTCTGTTTGAGCTACTGCAGTTGTGCTTCACGCATAGAGCACAACGCCTTCTCTGATGAGGACACACTATGCTGGTTGGTCCTGTGCCAGTGTTTCCCGTGTCTCACAATCAATTCCAAAGTTCTTCAGAGAGACCTTGGGAATGTCTTCACATCAGTTCACTTCTTCTGCCCTCCATGTGGGCGCTTGCCTTGTTTAAATTCTCTGTAATATAATCTTTTAGACAAATGTACATTTGGCATTTGAACAACGTGGCCAGCCCATCTGAGCTGTGCTCTCTGCAGTAGAATTTGAACACTTGGCAGTTTAACTCGAGAAAGGACCTCTGTGCCCAGTACTTTATCCTGCCAGGTGATCTGCAGAATCTTCCTAAGATAATTCAAATGGAAGTGATTCAGTTTCCTGGCATGGCTCTGGTATTCTGTCCAGGTTTCACAGGCATACAACAATGAGGTCAGCACAGTGGCTCTGTAAGAGTTTGGTAAGCAGCCCAATACCTCTTCTGTCCCACACTTTCTTTCCCACAGTTTCTCTGAGCCTTCTAAACACTAAGCTAGCTCTGGCAATGCATGCATCAGCCTCATCATCTATGTTGACATCCCTGGAAAATATACTGCCAAGGTCAGTGAACTTATCCACAGCATTCAAAATTTCTCCATTTCCTGCAATTAATGGTACCATGTAGGGATGGTGTAGTGCTGGCTGGTGGAGAACCACTACTTTCCTGGGGCTAATTGTTAAGCCAAAATTAGCACTAGCAGCAGAGAATCAATCCATACTCTTGCATCTCAGCCTCAGAGGCTGCATTGAATGAACAATTGTCCGCAAACATAAAGTCACACACCAACTCTCCCTCCACTTTAGTCTTGGCTTGTCGCCTTTTCTAATTAAATAATTTACCATCAGTATTGCAGCTGACCTTGATGCCATTTTTGTCCTGGTTGAAAGTGTTTGACAACATCACTGAAAACGTCATGCTAAAAAGCATAAGAGTGAGCACACGGTCCTACTTTACTCCACTGGTGAGTGGGAAAGTGCAAGAGCATCATCCATTATCCAGAACCCAGGAAAGCATGCCATCAAGAAACTGGTGTGCAATACTGATGAACTTCTCTGGGCAACCAAATTTTGCCATTATTCACCACAAGCCCTCATGACCAACAATATCAAAGGCCTTGGTCAGATCAACAAACATTGTGTGCAGACCTCTGTTCTGCTCCTGACATTTCTCTTGGAGTTGTCAGGCAGCAAACACTATAATGACCATTCCTTGGCCCTTTCTGAAGCCACACTAGTTCTTAGGTAGATGACCATCTTCTAGGTAAAGGATCAGCCTATTAAGGAGGACTCTGACAAGAATCTTGCTGGCAGTGACTAAGAGAGAGACGCCCCCATGACTGTCCCAGGACAACATATTTCCCTCTCATTTATAGAGACAAATAATGGAGGCATCCTTGAACTCCTGGGGGTAACCTCCTCTTACCTTCCTTACTGGAAGATTTCAGTCAGTTTTTGTATGAGCAGTGGACCCCTGCCTAAGTCTCAACTGGACTAGAATCAGCACCAGTGCTTGGCCACATGAGAGGAGCCTAATGGCTTCAAAACTCTTCTTCAGTTGGAAATTCAGGTAATGAGAGATTGACTTCAACCTGAGGTAAATGGTCAGTGGCTTCAGCATTGGCTGAAGATGGTCTGTTGAGAACACTATGGAGGTGTTCAGCCCATCTCTCCAGGATCATATCCTTATCACTAATCAACGTGGCTCAGTCGGCACTGAGTAGTTGAGATATACCATATGTCTTTGGCCCATAAATAACCTTTAAGGCATCACAAAAGTGCTTTGGATTGTTACTACCAGTGCAAAACTGAATTTCATCTACCTTCTTACTGAGCCAAGAATCCTGCATCTCTCTAAGCTTCACTTGCACTTTACTTTTGATGGAATTAAATGCTGCCTTCTTATAGATGGATGAATTATCCTGCTGGTAAATCCCATAGCATTCTCCGTTTTGATTTACCAGCTTCTGAATTTCCCCATAATTTTCATCAAAGCAGTCTTCATGCTTGCGTGAGTGTTCTGGCCCAGACGAGTAAATGCGATGCTGTGTACCAAATCTCTGAAAGTTCCCCACTTCTTTTCTGCTGCTCCACCATGTGTTGGTTCAGCTTTTCCTCCAAGTTAGCAACAAACTGTTCATGCACAGCTGGAGAAACTCTCTGATCTGTTGACACTAAGTCTTCTGGTAGTTGTCTTGCTTTGGAGCTGGTGCTTTTGTTGAATGTGAATGTTTGGCTTGGAGCAGATAAGTCTATGATCAGCCCAGCACTCTGCACCACACATCACTTTCATTAATCTCGCATCCTGTCTTTCTCTTCTCCTTACAATGACAGGGTCTATTAAATACCAATGTTTGCTGGCATTTAAACCCTCATCAGGGTTCATCATGGTGGGAGCATACACACTGATGATGGTGGCATGGTGCTTTCCTGCAAGGGACAATCGTGTTGTCATGACCCTGTTGTTCACTTCTTTTGGTAGACATACAGGCCTGTTGACTAGATTAGTTTTGATTGAGAAGCCTATGCCCACTTCACAGGGCTCCCCATCACTGCCACCACTCCAGAAAAATATGTATCCTGCTCCGACTTTGGTAAGCTGGCCTTCATTTGTCAGCCTTGTCACTCAGGGCTGCTGTTTGGATATAATACCTGCTGAGTCCTCTCACAACAAGAACTATTCATCTTTCAGGTCTACTGGATTTCATGTTGTTCATAAGCATGCACACATTCCATGTACCAATGGTAAGTGGAATCATCTTTGCAAAAGTTTTTGTAAATTTTTCGTGTTTTGACCACAGGGAAGGATTCCTGCCTGGCACAGTAGTAGGCCAGGGTTAAGTTGGATGAAGCAGAGAATTTTAGGGTCCTTTTTCTAACCCATTCCCCACACCAGGAGGTGAGCAATATGGTCCTTAAAAAAAGGCTGTTCAACCCAGAGGGCTGCTGCATCTCACTGCTGCTTCAGTCCAGTGAGAAGATGACCCAAAGCCTGGGTTGCCTGTTTGCAGGGTTGTGACTACAGCTCCCAGTGTATCCATACCTGCTGCTTCATCACTTTTCATCACCATAGAACTTTCAGGTAGATAAAAGTGTTAAAATGTTTATGGGTGATGTCTTTTGACTCTCACGTAAATTGAATTTAAGTGAGGCAGAACTGAATAAAGTTGTTAACCTCATCCTCTCTTCTAGAGTCACTGAAGTCCAGTGGCAAGAACAAAAGTTAGGATGACTGGCGATGACCTGGGATGTAGTGGATGACCTTGGCATCTTCTACATCTAACCAAGCTCTAAGCACTCCACATCTGCTTCAGCCACCTTCATGGCTATTGGTACAAATTGTTCTCATCCACCCATTCTGCTAGGGAAAGTCTTCACATGCTTGCAGTAGACACCCCACTAACTCTCCAGTTACCCTTAACCTGGTTTAGCCCATCTGCCAAGGCAGTCTTTACTGGGGAGTGGCCACTGCACATGCTATAGCTTCTTGGAACCACAGGTGAGAGTTGGGTGAATCAAGTGGACACCAAAGGTGGAAAACAGTCCTGGAAAGGGGGTTGGCATAAATACTAGTTGACTAACTGGTCCCTCAATTTTCCAACACAAAATAACAATCTTTAAGTAACTGGAAGGCTTTCATATAGAAAAAGAATGAACTTAATAGGTATAAATGTAAAGTCTTACACTTGGGAATCAAGAAAAATCATTTCATGAGTCCAAGATGAGAGACAGCTGGCTGGTCAAATGGTTCATCTTAAAAAGATCTGGGGGGTTTAGTTGACCCCTAGTTAAATCAGTCACTCACTAATCTGACACAGCAGCCCAGACAGCTAGTGTTACCCTAGGCTACATTAAGAAATGCCCATTATCCAGAACTAGGCAGGAGCTGGCATTACTGTAGTCTGCTCTAGTCAGACCACATCTAAGATGGTGTTTGGTTCTAGGTACCAAATTTTAGGAAGGATGCAAATAAGCTGGTGAGTATCCAGAGGAGAATGACCAGGATTGTGAAAAGCTTCATAATTGTGCCATCACACAAATTGACTAAAGGAATTTATGACCATTAGTCCCAGTTGGGGAGGAAGATGGGAAGAGAGGCATGTTGGCTGTCTTCAGTCATTTCTTTCACATGGAAGAGGTAATAGATTTGATCTGCATGGCCCCAGAGGGAGTGGTGAATAGAATTTGCAGAAGCAAATTTTACAGAAACCCAGGACTGGACCTCCAAAGTCCATCAAATCTAATCTGTACTTGAAGCCAAGTCAAGTCAACCAGCATTCATTTTTGTTGTTCAGTCATTTCAGTCAAGTCTGTGTCTTCGTGAACCCTTTTTGGTCTTTTCTTGGCAAAAATACCAGAGTGGTTTGCCATTTACTTCTCCAGTTCATTTTGCAGATGAGGAAACTGAGGCAAATAGGGTTAAGTGACTTGCCCAGGGTCACACAGCCAGTAAGTGTCTGAGGTCGGATTTGAACTCAGGTCTTCCTAACTCCAGGCCTGGCACTCCATCCACTTTGCCACCTAGCTGCCCTTTATTTCAGCTGCATTTACTGCTGCTACTATATGCAAGGCACTTTGCTAGGTGCTTGGAGATACAAAAAAAGGCAAAAAAAAAAAAACCCAGTCCTTTCTTTCCAGAATGCAAACAAATACATAGGATAAATTGGAGATAATCAACAGAAGGAGGCTACTAGAATTAAGAGGGATTGGGAAAGGCTTCCTATAGAAAGTGGGATTTTAGCTGGGACTTGAAGGAAGCCAGAAAACAGAAGCAGCCAGTGCAAATGTATGGAGTCTGGAGACTTAAACAGGAATCCTTTTTATAGTATCCCTAAGGAAGTGGTCATTTAGGTTCAGTTTGAAGATTTGGGTTGGGGGGGACCCACTACCTCCCAATGCAGCCTATCCCATCTCAGGACAACTATTATTATTAGACAACTTTTCTTATTTAGACTAAGATTTCTTCAGCTTTCTTGGCTGCCACCTCATATTGGGCTCACTCAGATTGGGCTTGTGGTCCACAAAAACATTTGGATCTTTTTTTTCAGAAAAACTGTTGTTTCATCATGTCTCCCCCAGTTTATACTTGTGAAGTTGATTTTTTGCACCTTTGTGATGCTTTACATTTATCCCTATTAAATTCCTTCTTAGGAGATTCAGTCCAATCTTCTAGCCCATTAAGATGTTTCTGAATGCTAACTCCATCACTCAGAGTGTTGGCTTTCCCTCCCAGCACTGGGTCTTCTAAAACCAGACAAACATGCCATCTATGCCTCTACTCCAATGTAGAACAGCCCAGGGCCAACTGTACATTCCTAGGATATTTCACTGCTGACCTCCTGCCACGCTGACATGGAACCATTAATGATATGGGTGAGAATACTGAACAGTTTACCATCTAACCTAGTTTGTGGTGTTGTTCAGTAATGTCCGACTCTTTGTGACCCCATTTAGGATGTTCTTGGCAAAGGCACTGGAGTGGTTTGCCATTTCCTTCTCCATCTCATTTTACAGATGACGAAACTGAGGCAAACAGCATTAAGGGACTTGCCCAGAGTCACACAGCAAGTAAGTGTCTGAAGCCGGATTTGAACTCATGTCTTCCTGACCTAGCTGCCTATCAATCCTAAAAAAAATAAAAATAAAAAAACCGGTTACGCTCTAACAAAAGGAACCCTCCTAAGCCAATGAGAGACACAGAAAAAAAGGGAAGAGATGCCTTAGGAGATGGTGGATTCCTCCTCGACAAAGAAATCTCCACCTGTCCTAGGGTGGATTCTTGTTCAGGGATGGGTTGGGATGAGAAGGCCTCTGTGGTCTCCTCCAACTCTGAGATTCTTTGAGTTCAAAGGGGAAGTGAGGGCGGAAGTCGTAAAGAGGCAATTTGGGGTTTGGTGTCAGGAAAAACTTCCTAATAATTCGAGCTATCCAGAAGTCCCATGGGCTGCTCCATGAGGTAGGGAGTTCCCCATGACTAGAAGTCTTCAAGTAGAGCCTTGTCAGGAAGATTGTAGAAGGCTCGGGTTGGGCCAGATGACCTCTGAGACCTCTCCCAACATGGAGGTTTTGTGAGTTCTCAGATGTACAAGGGGCAAGGTGGATGAGGTAACTTCCAGCTCAGACAGTCTGTGCTTCTGAGACCGAATAAGTGAGGGATGTGCTCGGGCATCCTCTCTGGATGGCTAGGTACCTGGGCCAAACCTCCTGTGTCTGGGCTCCACCCCTGTCTCCTATCCGAGGTCCCATAAACCATTCGAACGAAACTCAGGTATTTCTGGGTTAAGACGCCTCTCTTGGGTAATCTCCAAAGGGTCATGGGGCCTCTTCACAGTCCACTCTTGCTTCCAATACTCACCATTGGGCCACCTCACTCAATTCCCTTCTTTGGGGATTTCCTTTGGAAATTTGGAATTCCTCTGGAATCCCTCCCTTTGCTTCCTTCTGCCTGTGTTTCCCCGAAGGTTCTTGAGCTACCTCCTTACGTGTGTCCCCCCACATTGGCTGGAGGCAGACACCCCACCCCCACCCCCAAGCCCCCTCAAGCATTAGCCTAGCTCCTAGCAGGCTGCTGGTAAAGGGTTAAGCTTCCCCTCCCCCACGGGGGAGGGGTGCCTCCTGACCTTGGGCAGCCCCGGCCCAGAGCTGTGTAATGGGGACAGCTGCGCTCCCACTCTCCCCCCTCCGCGCGTTAGTAACGCAGCCGCCCGTCTGCCCCGTCCCCCTTCCCCAGCGCCAGCCCGCCCCAGCCCGCACAGCACATGGGCTGTCACTCAGCCAGGCCACCGGCTTATTTTAGCTCGGAGCTCAGGCGCTCACCCAGAGAGAGCCGGGCACTCTGGCCCCGAGCTTGCGAGCTCCCACTCACCGACCTCAGTAGCACCCCTCCTGGCCCTTGGCCCACTTCGGGCTCCCGCTGGCATGGGCACAGCCCTCCTTTTTTCCCTCTGCCTCCTGGCCCAGGTAAGAGATGCTCCTCCTGCTGTAACTTTGCCAGGCTCTCGGGGCTCCGGGAGCAAGCCCTCGGCCCCTGGGCGAAGGGAGGGAATGAGGAAGGGCGGAGAGGCCAAGGAGCCAGGTGGGGCTGGGGCTACCTCCTCCTCTTCTCCTGTTTCAGAGGAATCAGACCCAGCTCCTGGCGGGGGGAGGAAGGGAAACCTTACTTAGGGTGATCTTTGAAGGGGGAGGAGACAGCCCCACCAAAGTTGGTAAGGAAGCGCGGAGGGCGAGAGCTGGGACATTCGGGGTGGGGGCAGAGTGGGGAGGCCTCTGATCACTTCGGGGAACTCTGGAGAGACGATCCGACGTTCTGCGTGCTGCTCTGACAGTCTCTATTTGGAGGGATCCCCTGCCTTGAGCGCTAGGTTCGAGGCTCTAACATTCTCTGTTCTAGGTTCCTTCTGACTTCATGCTAGGGTAGGAGGCCACCTGTGTGTTTCTAATATGTACATTGTGTGACCTGTTTGTGAATATGTATGTCGAAGCCTTCCTGTTTGTGTTTTGGGGAATACGAGGGAAAGATCAGGACGAATAAGAGAACTAGCATTAATTAAGCATTTAACATTAAGTGGGGAAACAGATCCCCACTCCCTGAGAAAGATGGAGTGAAAAGAGGGCTGGATTTGGAGTCAGGATCTGGGTGGAAATTTGAGTTCTGATACCTGAGACATGTTGGACAAGTAATTTTGCCTTTCTGGGCCTCAGTTTCCTTATCTGTAAAGTGACAGGTTTGGAGTAATTGGCTTCCCTCCAGCTACCTCTCTCCCGCAGCCCCCTCCCCCCACTCCCTCCCTTCTTCTTTTCTCTCTCTCCATCAGCCCCCTTCCCCCCTGCCTGCCTCTTTGCCCTCTCTCCCTCAGTCCCCTTCCCCCCACTCCCTACCTCCCTCTTTTCCCTCACTCCCTCAGCCCCCCTCCCTCCCTCTTCTCCCTCTCTCAAGATATATACATGCTACAAAGATTTTATCTCTAAGGTCCGTTTAAGCCCCAAATCTTTGATCCTATGAAATTACAAGAGGGGCCTTCCAGGCTGGAGTTTTTAACCTTTCTGTGGGCCTGGGCCCCTTTGACAGTCTGGGGAAGGCTGTGGGACCCCTTCTCAGAATCATGTTTCCAAATGCAGAAGATAACAAAAGAGGCAAAGATGAGCGAAAATGAAGATGAAATTTTTTCCCACCCCAGTTCACTGACCCCCTGAAATCTATGAGTCAGTAACCTTTCTTTACCAGGGCCTCTCAACTACACCCATACTCCCAGGGGTCAAGGCCCAGCCTCAGCCAGCCAGATTTACCTAGATTTTCCCAATTCTACAAATAGTTGAGGATTTCAAAGGAGCTAGAAAGCCAAGTTGCCTAGAGGTGGCTAGCCAGGGTAGCTCAGTGGGTAGCGTGCTGGGCCTGGGGTTAGGAAGAACAGCCCCGATCATATCCTAGCCATGTTATCCTAAGCAAGCTAACTTCTGCCTCAGTTTCCTCAGCTGTAAACTGGGATGATCATGTGTTATTTTTTAGTTGTGTCCTATCTTTGTAACCCCATTTGGAGTTTTCTTGGCAAAGAAAAGTGGTTTGCCATTTCCTTCTCCAGCTCATTTTACAGATGAGAAAACTGAGGCAAACAGGGTTTGTTCAGCTGGTAAGCGCCTGAGGCCAGAATTGAACTCACCAAGATGAGTCTTCCTGAGTCCCAGCCCCGTGCTCTGTCCACTGTACCACCTAGCACGTATCTCCCAGGGTTGTTGTGAAGGTCAGACGAGATAATGTTTGCAAAGCACAGTACAATGCCTGACACAATGCTTGTTTTCTTCCTTTACTGGATTTCCACTTCCTGCCACCCAGTGACCCAGGATGCCAGCTACTGATGTCCTCCAGTGGCATTTAGGTGCCCCCTTCAATTATGGCCCACATGGTCTCTTGTCTAAGAACCCATGTTCTAGAAAGCATGTTTGCTAGATAAGGGGTGTCCTTTCTCTGAAAAGCACTTTGGGAATCAGAGAGCTGGAAGGAACCTTCGAAGAATTTAGAACATGAAGTGTTAGACCACAGAGTGGAACGTTACAGCTGGAAGAGACTTTAGAACATAGAGGGTCAGAACTGGGATGGCCTTCAGAACCACCTAGTTCTACACCTTCATTTTACAGACGGAGAAGCTGAGTCTAGAGAAGTCCAAGGTCACACGGATATTCAGTGTGTTCTGCTGATTTTCTGGGCCCCAGGACCTCTGTCTGTCTGAAGTAGTCCCTAACATTTCTCATGCTGATATCCTCTGTGTATGTGTGCGTGCCTGTGTGCGCATGTGTACACACACACACACACACGCACACACACACTGGTCAAAGAATGTCATTCTTGCCCCAACCCAGCCCAAAGCAGCTGGCTCTGGAGCAAAACGGAACAGCTGCCTCTTTGCAATGTGTCTGTCTTAGAGCACCGCAGCAGCTGGGGCCAGTTCAGGCTGAAAGCTCGGGGAGATTGGCCTCTTGACGCCTTGGCAGCCCATCTTGCTAGCCCTGTGCTGCCCAGCCACAGTGTGCCCCCATCTCCTCCTTCCTGGAATGGTCCCCAAGCACAGATCCTGCCCATCCTCACCCTTGCCATTTTGCTCCTTCCCTGGGCTGGGGTACAAATGGTACACATTGTCTTTGTGAAGCCCCAGGCCTCATCGCTTCCCTAGACTTGGCCCCAATGCCAAGTCTGGGACTAGGGCTCATGCCCATGGGATCCTGGCTAGAGCCAGCCGGGGTGACTCTGTCATCCACAGTTGACTTTCTGCATGTTCTCAGCCAGCTACTTTTAGTCCATGAGTGACTGCCCCAAAATGGGAGGCTGAGAACCGGCTCGCAGAAAACCTCTGGCCTAGCTGGGAGATAAAAGCCCAGGTGTGTCCACTGTGTAGACAGATCATCTGCTCCCTGCTGTAGACAAGGATGAATCAGGGCCCTCTGAGCCACTTTTCAGGGGTACTGATTTCACCTAGGACCCTGAGGCTCTCTACAGAATCACAGCTGACCTGGGGTGGGCCTAAGCCTCTCAGGGAAAAGGAGAGAGCCTTCAAGGTTGAAACAGGGAAATGGAAGAACCCAGACATGCCTTCCCAAAACCAAGCTGCCAAGCCATAGTGGGCTTCAGCCTTCCTCCTGGACACAAGACTTTGTAGGGGAATACCCCCCAAGTTATAGGGATCGATCCCTCCTCTGCCTAAGGCAGAGAGACAAGGTCTCTACAAGTCCGAGCCACAAGGCAGAGACCCTGCTACCCTCACCCTTAAGAAGTCCAAAGCTCCCCCAAGGCCCTGTACCCAGTTGCAAGGCTTTTGATGTCATCACACTAATGTCCCCAAGGGCCCATACCATAATAAGCCTAGGGGTAGGAAATGGACCTGTGATTTCATGAGTGTAGGGAATTCCAAAATGTGGAAGCTGGCTCACCAATGCAGGTTGGCACCCTCTCCGAAAATCATGGTCTTAGAGGTGGTTCTAGAGCAATGAGAAATTAAAGTGACTTATGTAGGATCATGCAGCCAATAGGTAAGAGTCCTCTTTCCACCAATAACTTGTATAACCTCACTTATTTAAACTACTTAGTGGCTCTGGGGCTTACTTTCTCCCACTTTGAGATCAGGACCACAATCCCCATCCCATCGCCTAAATCAGGTTCCCCACCCCAGCCTAGACCTGGCTTCCAGGGCTGTGCTCCCTCCAGGATGGCACACTTCTTCAAACACACATAGTAGGTATTTAATAAATACCTGCTGCACAAATTGAATTCGATGCCTGCAGCATATGAAAACACTACCTCCAAAGGGGCCCCCAGCAACGGGGTGTCTTGGTGGTTTCTATAGCCTGGTAAGGTGTAAATCTGTGTCAAGTGACAGCTGCTGGACCCTCCTGCTCCAGGGGGTAGATTGAACTGGAATGGAATGGGCCAAGGGACTGGATCTGAGTTCAAATTCTGCTACTTCCTCTATGTGTGGTCACACAGTTGAGCTTCAGTGATGCATGTCAAGGACAATGGAAGCTGGAAAGCCTAGAAAAAGCAGGGAGGCCCAAGGCAGAGATAGTGAGTCCTTTGGTGTCTCTTGCCACCTCCTGTCCCTAGGCTTGGCTTTAATCCCCTGGCTCTGGCCCAGGTCCCCAGGCTCCAGCCAGGCCTTTTAACAGCTGGGTCTCTGGAGGGCACAGAGCCACTGTGACTCCAGCCTCCACCCACCACAACCTTTCTGCTGTGCCTCCAGAAGAACCACCGAGAACTGCCACCTCTGGGCTGCCCACATCCTGCTGGTTCAGCTCTCCCAAGGTTAACCTCAGGTCCCTAATCACAGAGGGGTGTGTGGCTCAGGGGGGGGGGGGAGGGGCTGGCCCTCTAGTCCCGTCTACTTGTCCCTTCAGCTAGAAGACCTAGCCTAGTGGGACAAAGGCCGGACTGTCTGTATCCCCCTCAGGCCTGTCCCGTAAGGGAGCTCTCTCCCAGAAATGCACAAAGGAAAAGTAACAAAATCCCCAAGGCCCCTCGCTTCTCTTCCTTCCTCTGTTTCTCTTCTTTTGCATTTCTGTTCCCCTTCCCTGGCTGAAAGCTGCAGAGGGGATGGCAGTGATGGTTTCTGCCCTGGTCCTAGGCCAATCCTTCTACACCCTCCCTCAGGAAGAACATTGAAGGCCCCAGGAAGACAAGAGGAGAGCAGGGCCATGTGAAAACCTCAGGCCCTGGGGCTGATGGCTCAGGGTGTCAGCCAATGAGAGAGTGTTTTCCAAGAGCTACCGAAGCTCAAATTAGCTCCAGAGGGAGGAGGGGGAGCACATCTCTTCCTAAAAGGCAGAAGGATGCCATGTCACGACCTAGGGAGCCTCCTCCCCCCAACCCGGCTCAGCTTTCAGCCCTTTGTCCTGCTCCCCACCCCCTCCCATCTGTGAACACAGCCAGCTGCCCTGAGGCCCCTGACCTTCCCTCCTCAGCCCCATGGGGGGCCTTCCCCAAGAGCGGACAGAAGACCCTTCCCTCTGCCGGGCCCCAGGGACTTAGGTCCTAGCCCTTTTTCCCCCAATTAACTTGCTGCATAACCTCACTCACTTAAACTCCTTAATGGCTCTGGGGCTCACTTTCTCCCACTTTGAAATCGGGACTATAATCCCTGTCCCATCGGCCTGAATCAGGTTCCCCACCCCGGCCTAAATGTTGGTAGGCTCAAAGCAAGCCCACCCGTCCTTCACTCATTCGACCAATGAATCATTCGTTTGTCTAGATTGACGATTACTATTTTAATAGATCATATAATATGCTAATACATAATAATCAATATAATGATATGGTTAAGATACTTATTGTGTTTTATGATTACAATATAATCTACAATAATATATTTATATGTATTAAATGTACAGCTTCGTGCTACATAAGACATTCTGTGCCTGCCTTCAAGGAGCCTCCAGTCGAGTTGGGAGGATAAATGAATAGTTAATGTGAAAGCCATAGTACAAGAGATACCCCAAGGCAGACCATGGGATCAGAGATTGGGGGCTGAAAGGAACCTCAGAGGTCATTTTAATAAGGAAACCTGGAGCCCAGGTATGTTACATGACCAGCCCATGGTCACACGGCTCCTGTGTGTCCATGGACAAAGGACTTTACCTCACAAGAGACACCAGATAGTAGAGTGTAGATTGCTCCATGCAAGCCCAGCCCCACTGATTGGGGAAAATTCCATCCCCAGTCACCCTGCTTTTGTCCAGGAATGCCTGGAATGCACCCCTTCCTACCTTAGAATCCCTGGTTTCCTTCTGAGCTCATCTCAGGGGCTACCTCCTGCCAGAACCCTCTCCTTGCCATGCAGAGGGCATGCCTGTCAAGTGTGTGCTGCCCCCAACGCCCCAAATGATGCTGTATGCATTTTGTATTTACATATCTATGGTCATTATTTTGTTATTTGTATTTATTTATATGTCTACATATTGTCATTCCCCACCCCTCCACTATATACCAGCGAGCTCCTCAAAGGTAGCGGATGTTGTGTCTTTGCATCCCCCCCATACCATGTGCCAGGTACACAGTAAGCACTTAATAAATGTCCATTGAATAAATGAATCTGATGGATGGTGGGATCCTAGGATCATAGAACTTGAATTGTAAAGAATCTCAGAGCCCATTTTACACACGAGGAAAGAGAAGTCCAGAGAAGTTATGTGATTTCCCCAAGGTCACACAGGTAGTATCAAAGGGAGGATTTGAACCCAAGACTTCTGACACCACAGCCCAGAGTCTTTGTGAAGGAAGACCAATTACAGAGACAAAATTAACCTAGTAGAGCCCCAAAGGGAAATCGGCCTGGATCCATGAAGGGGATGGGTGGGAAGGTGAATATGGAGGTAGTTCGGGGAGTCAGAGCCATCAGGACTGAAGTTGCCCAGAGGTGAGAAAGACTTATGCTATCCTGAAGAGAAAGAGAACTCTCTCCGTAGCCTCTGGGATCTATCCACCATCTGATGAATGAGGCAGCTGGGAGGCTGGGAACAGTGGGCCCCCTCCCAAACTCATTGGCTTGGGGGCCCCCTCCTCGGGAGGCTAGACCTAACAGCTGAATCCATTCCAGGCATGCCTCCCACTCCACCCACGAGAATGGAGAGGCCGGGGTCATAAGAGCCAAGAAGGGACAGAGGCCCAGGTCCCAATACCCCTCCTGCAGTCTCTGCCTGGGACAGACCCTCTCTCCACTGGAGAACCTTTCTGAAACATTGGCTCGATGACCCAGAATGTTTTGGCCCCAGATAGAAGAGAAAGGCGCCTTCCCCTCTTCTACACCTCCCCACCTTTCACCAGATTGAACCCCACCCATGTCCTCCACAGCCACTCTGGTCCATACGAAGCAGGCTCCTCTGGCATTCTATGGGCCCCCCGCCTCCCCACAAAACCCGGCACTTGTAATCCTACATGATTTAGGCTGCAAGGAACCTTAGAAATCTTCCTGGCCATTCTGCAAACGAGGAAGCTGAGACTCAAAGAAATGAGGTGACTTTTTCAAGGTCATACAGCTACTAAATGGTCCTGGCTGGCAGACTAGAACTGAGATTTCCTGGCTCCTTCCTTTGCCCCTTTGAGTGCTCCTCACTCAACCATACGCTGTGGAGGACTGTTTCATAATGATACCATACGTGTCCAGGACCTAAGGTTAGAAGGCCTGGGTTCAAATCTTGCCATCACTTCTCATTGGTTGTATGATGTTGGTCAAGTCATGTTAACTTCCCTGGGCTAGGGTTTCCTCACTTGTAAAAGGAGAGGGTTGGATTAAACGGTCTCTAGTGTTTCCCTTCAGCTCTAAATCTCTTCTTTCTAATAGTATAAAACTCATTGAAGGCAAGAGTAAAGGCTCCTAATTTTTGAATTCCTAGTTTTTAGTACAGCGCCAGAGCTCAATAACACTTGTTGGCTGATTGAGATAGGTGAGGAGGTGATAAGAAAGACAGAGGGGGGAGGAATATGACAGAGACCCAAATAACTATTCCCTGGCCTGAGAGAAGTGACCTCACAGGAATTGTTGGATCCTGAAGCTAAGACTCTGGAAAACCAACTACGCACATGTTTTAGAATCAGTGTGGCCAAGTAGAGAGAGAGCAGGAAGACTTGGATTTGAATGACGCTTCAGATACTTACAAGCTGTGTGACCCTGGACAAGTCACTTCACCCTGTTTGCCTCAGTTTCCTCATCTGTAAAATGAGCCGGAGAAGGAAATGGCAAAGCACTCCGGTACCTTTGCCAAGAAAACCCCAAATGGGGTCATGAAGAGTCAAACACAACTGAAACACTGGACAGTCACAACAACAACACCTACCTCCCAAGGTGGTTTGAGATGATATATTTAAAATGCTTTGCAAACATTAAAGTGCTTTGTTCCCCTTAATCAATGACCAAATTCAGCGCCCTTGGCCCTCTTGGATGGTATTAAGCTTATGGAGAGGGAGAAAGAAGCTGCTGGGGATGGGTCATTTCTGACTCTCTCCATTGTATAGGTATGTCCTGGGCCTGCCTAGGCAGGAGCATGGGCTGGTGGTGGGATTTGGGGCTCCGCATCAATGGCTCCCCAGAGCTCCTAATAACCATAACAGCCCCTGCCATTTATACCTGCTCTATCATGTACAAAGCACCATCACCACCATTATGTTCCATATACCTTCCACCAGAGCTGAGTTCTTCCCCCAGATTCCTTCTTCATCGTCTCCTCCTTCTTGTTGTCATTTGTTCTTTGTTTTCAAAAGTGACCGGTGAAAACATAGGGTGACGTCTCGACTTGTGAATGAATTGGGTTTAAGCGAGGCAGAGTTGTGTGAAGTTGTCGGCCTCACTCTCTCTTCCTAAAGTCCGATGGCAGGACAGAAGTCAGGACGACCTCAGTGGCTCAGGACGCAGTGGCTCGGGACGCAGTGGATGATCTTTGCCGTCTAACCAAACTCCACACTGCTTCGGCCACCTTCATGGCCATTGGAACAAACTGTTCTCATCTGTCCATTCCACTAGCATTCCCGTGTTTGGGGTAGACACCCCCTGACTCACCAATGGCTTCGAGGCCTGTCAGTTACCCTGAACTTGGTTTAGCCTGTCTGGGGTGTGGCCGTGGCGCATGCTGCAGCTTTCTGGAGCCATGGGTGAGAGTTGGGTGAAGCAGGTAGATGAGCAGCCCTGAAAAGGGCTCAGCACTCCTCACACAAGAGGTGCCAGTCCTCTCTGAACACCACCCCCCCCACTTCCATGTCTCTCCCTAGCTTGGAGGTGACCCCTACGTTCCTGAAGTTTGTGATGACCTGTGCGCCCAAGCTCTGGGAGGCTTTCCAAAGGTGAGCCCAGTGATGGGCTGATAAAAAAATGAAGAAACTGAGTCTCAGAGAGCAAGTGGCTTCCTCAGTCCCACAGCTAAGTTTTTGAGGCAGAATTCAAACCCAGGTCTTTCTGCCTTCCAGTCCATCAGTCTATTCATGCTACCATGCTCCCTCTAAGTGATGAATTTTTGGCCACAGAAACTCACTCCTCGAAACAGAGAGGATCACAGGCTGTATGAGGAAGGATTGTCCCACACCCGTAAAATCACTGGTTCTTGAATGATTGAAACAACAACCCTGTGAAGTAGGTAGGGCTGAGCAGAATTGTTTCCATTTCACAGAAGACTCAGTTTAAAAATTGTTAATCTAGGGAACTAGATTGTTCCTAGTTTCAAGATCTTATTCCCAGGCTTTTTTTTTTCCTAGGACTGGCCACGTCTTCTTGGAAAGGGGCGGTGGGAGGATAAAGAATGAGTATAACAAATGCTCATTGAAAACTGGGCATTTCAGAATGAGCCCATCCCTTCCCTACCCACCGCAGCCTCTGATCTGGGAGCAAAGGCCCAGGGCCAAAGGACTGTGGCTTCTCTTTGACCTCGTGAACTCAAGCTATGGACAGGCGGGGGCTGCGATTCCCAGGCTCTGTAGAATAGGGGAGCCTGGCTCCTCGCCAGCTTAGTGGACTTCCTGGAATCTCAGCCTCCTGCAGCTGCCAGGGACGGGAATGGAAGGGAGAGAGGCAGCCGGGATGAGAATGGCTGGGAGGCCAGGTTTGGCAAGGGCATGGACCGTGATGGTCACTGCAGGAGACAAAAAGAGAGTGGCCTGGGGATGGAGAGTAAAACTACTTAGGTAATGAGAATGTTTCTGCTCTAAACCAGCAAAGGCAGATTCTTAGCCCTTCCATGTGTGACAGATACCTTCTAGGCTACTCAAAAGTTCCTGTCCATTGTATTATCTACTCTGCTTCAGCCAAGTCTAAGGGCACTCAATTTGCTTCATCATAGTTCCTCTTTGAACATAAGTTGGTTCTAAATAGTCCTGGTTATTTACCTTAAACAAGGATTACCTAGTTATCTGCAGGCAGTCAGGTTTCTACATGCAGGCTATAACCTATAAACAAAGATGGCGTCATGGACCAACCATTGATAGGATACATACTTTGAGTTAGAGTCAAGTCAACAAATGTGTATTAAGGGGGGCAGCTAGATGGCATAATGGATGGAGCACCAGCCCTGGAGGCAGGAGGACCTGAGTTCAAATGTGGCCTCAGACACTTACTAGCTGTGTGACCCTGGGCAAGTCACTTAACCCTGATTGCCTTTAAAAAAAAAAACAAACAAGAAATGTGTACTAAGCACCTGCCAGTTGTGAGGTACTATGCTAAGCACTGGACGTAGAAAGGCAAAAAACCAGAACCTCATCTTGAGGAGCTCACAATTCAAAGGGGGAGGCAACCTCAATGGATAGGATATATTGGGAGTCAGGAATATCTGAGTTCAGATCCTGCCTTAGATAATAATACCTACTAATTGTGTGACTCTAAGAAAGTCACTTAACCATTCCCAAACTCAGTTTCCTCACCTGCAAAATTAGGATAATAATAGCACCTACCTCCCGGAGTGGTCATAAGGATTTAATATTTGTAAAGCATTTTACAAACCTTAAAGTACTATATAAATGACAGTATTTAATGTGACTTTCCTTGAACCAGCCACTCTGTGGCTTTCCCTTCCCCCTTGTGACCCAGACTATTTTCAGTTGCAAGATAGAAGGATGCTGTTAAGGAAGACAATGAGATGTAGTCTCCCTCTCTCAGCGATCTAATTTTACTCTTACCTCTCTGTGATATACTGAGGGTGAATATAGAATCAGTTCCACTTCCCAGACAAGGAGACTGAGGCCAGAAAGGTTAAGTATCTGGATTATCATCTTTCATCAATCCAAAGGCAGGGCTAGATTCTTGGCTTCCACCACAGAGCTCTTTCTTTGCGAGAGGCAGTATGATGGAGCAAAAAGAATACTGGAGATGGGGCAAGGTCACCTGGGTTTAAAGCCTGGCTCTGAGACTTACTAGCTTTGGGATCCCCAAGGTCACTTGAGAGCTCTGAGTCTCAGCTTTCTCTTCTGAAAAATGGGCATAATTCTAGTAGCATCACCTTCCTTGTGGGACCATTGAAAGGAAATATCATTGTCATCGCCATCATCATCATCATCACTCCCACCAGGCCAAGCGTCATCTAAGGCAGAGGTTTTTAACCTGGGTTCGTCCCTTTCCCAACATGTCTGTGGATAGATCTCAGAGAGTCTGTGAACTTGGATTGGGGGTGGGGGGAGGGATTTATATCTTTACTTTTATTTACCTTTGTTTTTCTCTGTAATCTTATGCATTTAAAAATAGGATTCCAAGAAGGATCCTAGCCTTCTGATTGACCAAGGGGTCCTTGACACACAAAAGCAGCCCTGGTCTAAGGCTTGGGCCCTTGGCCATATATGTCTCCCGTCACCCTGTGCAAACCATCGGAGCAATACCCACTGCTCGGGCCCAGAGCCGTCAGGCCTTCTCCTCTTTGTGCACTGGCTGGGCCAGCCTATGGCGAACACTGTTTATGGGGTCAACACAACTGGAGGGAAGCAGGAGGTGAAGGGCCGGGAAAGTACGATTCTTCTCAGTCTCGAACAGAACAGGAAGAAATAGTAAGAAACTGGAATACCAGGGATGTAGGTTAGACCTAAAGAAGGACTTTCTGACAGGTAGTAGGGAAGGTAGCCAAGGAGATAGATATGAATTCCTCCTTGAAGAAGACGGGCTCCCAACACAGGGTGTACCCCCTTCTGCTTGGGTGTGGTCAATATGAAGACATGGAAAAGGAGAGAGAAAGAGAAGAGGGGAAGGAAAGGAAGGAAGGGAGGAGGGAGGAAGGAAGGAAGGAAGGGTTTATTAAGAACTGACTACCTGTCAGATATTCTGTTAAACATTACAACTATCTCATTTTACCCTTACAATATCCCTGGGAGGTAGGCTCTGTTATTATCCCCATCTTACAGATGAGAAAACTAAGGCAAAGAGAAATCAAGTGACTTGACCGAGATCACAGAGCTTAGGAGTGAGAGAGCCAGATATTGAACTCCAGCCTTCTGACTCCCACCCTATTGATCCATCGGCTCCATGAGGCTGTGAGATGACCCTAGAAGGTGTTTTCCAACCCTGGAAGACTGTCAGGCTGCCCAGTTCTATTGCTTTTTAGCTTTTCCTGTTCTGCTTCAGAATAATGTCCGCTGGCAGCCTGAGATGTGAAGAGATCAAATAGGGAATGATCTGTGAAAGGATCAGATAGTGTCTGCAGGGCTCCCAGGCCCCCAGGGCTCTGGAGAATGAGTCGGGATCTCCTTGGCCCCTCTCCACTGCCCCCACCCCCTCAGCAGCCCCTCGGAGTCTGGGAAGCAGAGTCTTGGCTCAAGAGCACAGGAGGCAGAAGGGCTGAAGTGAGGATCTGGGAGGGGAACCAAACAGCCAGCAAGCGGGAGGCGTCCCCCTCACATGGGCTGCTTGAAGCAGCTACTGCCCAGCTTGGAGGTGGGAACCGGGGGGCGCTGTGCCAGCCGCACAGTCGGTGCTCCTGGGAGGGAAGCTCTTACTGGCCTGCCAGCAGCTTCCTGATGCCAGCAAGAAAAAAGCCCCAACCCCAGGGCCTGGATGAAAGGAAACCCGGCCTGGCTTCCATGGCATCGAGTGCTCTGCTATCGAAACAGGATCAGTTGTTTTAGAAAATACATAGACCACTGTGGGTCCCGTGCCAGATGGATCCTTCACCATGTGACTTTTCTGCATACCACCTGTGTGGCCCTGAGCGAACACTTAATCTCCTTGGTCTCAGTTTTCTCATATGCAAAATGAGAGAGTTGGAATAGAGATCCAACTAAGGTCCTTTTCAGCTAGGAGTCTATAATCCTGTGTTTTTTGAGAGAAAGAAAGGAAGAAAGAAAGAAAGAGAGAGAGAGAAAGAAAGGAAGAAAGAAAGAGGAGGAAGGAAGGAAGGAAGGAAGGAAGGAAGGAAGGAAGGAAGGAAGGAAGGAAGGAAGGGAAGGAAGGAAGGAAGGAAGGAAGGAAGGAAGGAAGGAAGGAAGGAAGAAAGAAAGAAAGAAAGAAGGGAAGGAAGGAAGAAAGAAGGAAGGGAGAGAGAAAGAAAGAAAAAGAGAAAGAGAGAAAGAAAGAAAGGAGAGAGAAAGAAAGAAAAAGAAAGAGAGAAAGAAAGAGAAAGAAAGAAAGAGAGAGAGAGAGAAAGGAAGGAAGGAAGGAAGGAAGAAAGAAAGAAAGAAAGAAAGAAAGAAAGAAAGAAAGAAAGATAGGAAGGAAGGAAGAAGGTAAGGAAGGAAGAAGGAAGGGAGAGAGAAAGAAAGAAAAAGAAAGAGAGAAAGAAAGAGAAAGAAAGAAAGAGAGAGAAAGGAAGGAAGGAAGGAAGAAAGAAAGAAAGAAAGAAAGAAAGAAAGAAAGAAAGAAAGAAAGAAAGAAAGAAAGAAAGAAAGAAAGAAAAAGAAAAGAAAAGACAGAAACAGGAAGGAAGGAAGTCTATGGTTTAGACATGTGGTTTCCTCAGAGTTAGGAATTCCTTCCATGAATACAGATCAACAGCTCATGTCTAACATTTTATCTTGCAAAGTTGTCTGGGGCAATGAGAAGTTACATGATTTACTCAGGGTCACATGCCTGTTAGGTGCCAGTGTCAGAATTTGCACCCAGGCCTTTCTGACTCCAAAGACAGTTCACTACCCATGATGCTCTGCTGTCTCTTTTAAAATAGTGATAAAATAATCTCTGGGCTTTGCCCAGTAAGTTCCATCTTGGCTTGGGTTCACACAGGACTGGACTGATGGGAAGGTGCCGGATGCTGACCTTTCTCCCAGGGGGACTCACTCAGGACTTCCTGGCTAAGGCCAGGCCTGATTTGGCCTTTTCCTCTGGGGTCAAAGAGCGATTGAGGCCCCTGCCTGACCTGAATAGTGGTTTTCAGACTTGGGATGGGGAAGGAGAAGATGTTTCTAAAGAAGGGCATATGAGGAAGGCGGATGGGGAAAGGGCGCTCAGTCACCTGTTGGAAAATGGCTGAGTCCCGAGGGAGCAGCTACGCTTGCAATGCTGCCTCTCGGCTGCTAGCAGCGTTAACCATCCAGCCCTTCACGTACCTTGCCTCAACTTTCCCAGTCCTTCCACCGTGCCCTCTATGTTAGGAGTGTGGTCATTCCAATTCTTCTCCCCCCGAAACTTCTTCGGCTCTTTCCTCCCCTGTGATGTGGGGAGGATGGAACTGAGGGCCTGGTCAGGAAGGGATGACTGTCACCAGTGCAGAGGGGGAGGGGAGTTGGGTTTCCCTGAGACAAAGTTACTCTCCCACATAGAAGAAATATTGGTCTAGAGCTGGTCTGTCACAGTGCCTGAAATTCCACCATTCAAGTGTCATTCATTTGGGTTTCTCACAACATCCTTTTAACAGGAATCCCCACGGAAGAGTTGACCCATTAAGTCACTAACGTGAGCCCCTCAGCCTTGGGGGAGCAGCAAAGCTAAAACAGGAGAGATTTCCTCTCAGGTGTGTTTCCCTCAGTCCCTCGCATGGCCCTGGGCACCTGGGGTAGCAGGCATTCAGCGAACACTCAACTGGATGAGCCAAGCGAGGTGGGCATCTCAGTTTTGTCAAACACCACCTCTGCCCGGAGCCCCCGGCTCACTGACATGGCCTTTTCTCAGTCCAGACTGTGGCTTGGCTCCCCCCAGGCCAGCTTGGCTCAATGCACAGATCCGCCATCTGCTCTGGGCCTCCAGAACATGCCTCCTTCCCTCTCCAAGAGGGCAGAGATGAGAGCAAAGCTGGGGCCCTCTGCCACCTTCTGCTAACTCCTCTTGGAAGCCGAGGTCCCCTTTCCTCCTAAGGAAGGGAACCCCACTCACTACACCTGGCCCCTCCCAGCACTCCACAGGGGCGGGTTTCACCTTCTCAGAGCTCTCCCAGTGTGGAGCAGGTCCGAGAATATCCCAGCCTCCCAAAATAGAATGACAGAGGGAACTCCCCACACGCCTTCACGGGGACAGTCAGGTGGCAATATTTCCAGGTCCGTAAGGGCTGGCAAACCTGGGAAGTCTTTTCTGGCTCCCTTGTTCCTTCCCTTTCCCCATCTTTGTGCCTTTCAAGTGCCCCCTGTCCTCCCCCGCCCCATCCAAGCCTCTTCCCCCTGCCATACCCCTTCACACTGAGGTACCCAATGATGAGGAGGCTTAAGGGGTGACTTCTCCCCTGGGAACTACACTTTAGCAACGGACCCGGCTTTAAGCCAGAGCAACGCCTCCCTAACCGTAGAGCCCTGGCTTGGACCAAGGAACCTCCATACAGCCATTATGTTCACAGCCTTGGCCAGCCACACAACCATCTCATCACACACCCCTCCCACCCAATTTCCCTGCCAGTCCCCCTAACCACCATCCCACCCCACCCCTTTCCCACCCTAACCATCCCCCTCGTTCTTGCAATACATGTGAATTCTTACAAATCCATGGTTCACCAGGAGGGATCACAGGGGAAGACGGGCCCCCAGGGGTTAATCCCCAGATTCTTGGGTCCAGCTGTTTTTCTCTGCAGCTGTGCTGGCTCGTCAGGTGCCCTCCCCTTTTCCCCCGTAAAAACTAGCTCGCCCCTAAGCCAAGGGAAGGGAGAACAAGCCAAGTTGGTGGGGTTGTTTTGAAACAAAAGAAGTCACTCCCTCACCCCCATGGGAAGGGAGGAGGGAAGAGGAGGGGCCGGCTACTTGGAAGTAGGGAGCATGAGCAAGTCTGGAGAGGTCTGCTCCTCTCCCCGCCCCTCCACACCCCTCACCGCATGGCTCATGAGAGAGATTTCAGAGGTAAAATCAACAGGGCCTGGTGTTAGATTGGATACGGGAGGGGGGAGGTGAGAAAGAGGGAGGAGTCCAGGATGACCCTTTGGTTGTGAGCCTGGGTGCCTGGGAAGATGGTCGTACCCTCAACAGTAAGGGGCAGTAGGAGGGAGGGAATGATGAGTTCAGTTTTGGACATGTCTGCGAGACATCCAGTTTGAGATGTCCAATAGGCAGTTGGAGAGGGGATCCTGGAGGTCAAGAGAGAGGTTAAGGTTGGGTAAATAGATCTGAGAATCATCAATATGATGATGCTCATTGAATTTATGGGAACTGTTGACATCACCAAGCAAGACGATATAGAGGAGAAGAGGGCCAAGGACAAACCCATGAGGACAGGGGACAGCCATAGGTAGTGGGAGTGACCTGGATGAAGATCTGGCAAGAGAGACTGAGAAAAAGCAGATGGACATAGGAGAACCGGGAGGGAATAGCTCATGAAAACCTGCAGAGGAAAGATTACCTGGGCGAAGGTGATTGACAATGGTAAAGGCTGCAGAGAAGTCAAGAAGGACACAGATTGAGAAAATGTTGCTGGATTTGGCAATTAAAAGAATGCTGTTAACTTTAATGAGGACAGTTTCAGTTAAAAGATAAGGCCAGAAGCCAGACTGCAAAGAATTTAGAAGAGAGTGAAAGGAGAGGAAGGGGAAACATCAATTAAGGTGGCCTTTTCAAGGTTAGTCATGCACTAATGCATTGTTGGTGGAGTTGTGAACTGTTCCAACCATTCTGGAGAACAATTTGGAACTATGCCCAAAGGGCTATAAAACTGTGCATACCCTTTGACCCAGAAATACCACTACTAGGTCTGTATCCCAAAGAGATCAAAAACAAAAAGGAAAAGGACCCACATGTGCAAAAATATTTATAGCAGCTTTTTTGTGATGGCAAAGAATTGGAATTTGAAGGGATGTCCATCCATTGGGGGATGGCTGAACAAGTTGTGGTTTATGATTGTGATGGAATACTATTGTGCTATAAGACATGAGAAGCAGGATGATTTCAGAAAAATCTGGGAAGACTTACATGAACTGATGCTGAGTGAAGTGAGCAGAACCATTGTATGATGATCCACTGTGAATGACTTAGCTCTTCTCAGTAATACAATGATCCAGGACAATTCCAAAAGACTTATGATAAAAAAGAAAATGCTGTCCACATCCAGAGAAAGAATTGATGGACTTTGAATACAGATTGAAGCATACTTTTTTTAATTTTCTTTATTATTTGGGTGGGGGTCCTGCATTTTCTTTTGCAACATGGCTAGTATGAAAATGTTTTGTTTAACTGTACATGTATAATCTATATCATGTATAATCTACATGTCTATGCACATGTACATGTAAAATCTATATGCCGTCTCATCGGGAGCATGAAGAGAAAGAAGGAGGGAAAGAATTTTGAATTCAAAACTTAAAAAAAAAGAATGTCAAAAAATTTTATTTACATGTAATTGAGAAAAAATTTTAAAAAGTGATGTATGAAAGGGAGGAAAGTTATAGCAGGTTTTTTTTTTTAAAGAAGAGGGGATGTAGACATGTTTGTAGTCAGAGAGACTGAGGATTAGTGAGAGATCGGGGATAACGAAGGAGGGCAATCTGCTGGAAAAGGTGGGAAGGAATTCAGTTAGAAGGCAGACTGTCTCATTTGATCATCAGAACAGCCCTGACCAGACTGAGGAACAGAAAGAATAGGTGACTTGGTCATAGTCACACAGCTAAAAATAGCAGAGCTCAGCGTCAAACTCAAGCCTCTCTTGGGGCTTCATCAACTCACTAACAACCCTTCAGGTGTCTTCCCCTGTTGGAGCATAAGGTCCTTCAAGGCAGAGACTGTCTTGTTGGTATTTGTAGCCCCAGCTCTTAACACAAATTTCCCCCTCTTCTCTCTCTCTCTCTCTCTCTCTCTCTCTCTCTCTCTCTCTCTCTCTCTCTCTCTCTCTCTCCTCTCCCTTTCCCTCTCCCTCTCCCTCTCCCTCTCCCTCTTCCTCTCCCTCTCCCTTCCCCCCCTCCTTCTCTCTCCCTCCCTCTCTCTCTGTTTCTCTCTCCCTCCCTCTCTCTCCCTTTCCTTTCCTCCCTCCTTCCCCCTCCCCCTCTCTCCTCCCCCCTCTCTCTCCCTCCCCAATTTCCCTTGCTACCCCCCCACCTTGCCTCTCTAGTAGCTGGCAGAATCTGTGTTTGAACTAAGGTTTTTCTAATACTAAATCCTGTGTTCTTTCCATTATGCCATAGCCATGGTCCACTCCTGGGCACACAGCTCCCTGGTGATACTTCCAGCTGGCTCAGAGCTTGGCATCCCATTCAGGTCTTAATCTCCCATCAAGCTCACCTCTTGTGCTGCTATCAAAGGCTTCATTCACTGTCAGTTCTCTACCCTGGGGTCTCCTCTGAGTCTGGGAGGCTGTCTCTGGCTAATTTCCCATTAAGGGGAAACATTGGGTTAATGGTGAAACCAGCCATGCTGGGAAGTAGGAATCATATCATGGCACCGATGTTTTTCATTTCTTAATTCTAGGGCCTCAACCTCTCCATGGGGATGACTGTGCCTCCTAGCCCCCTTTATCTCTGGCGACATCCAATGGGGCTGAATCGAGTCCGGAGAGCCTGGGTCATCCCACCCATCAGTGTGTCTGAGAACCACAAGCGGATTCCCTACACCCTGGTGCAGGTTGGCAGGGGCACTCAGGGGCTTGGGGCAGGGAAGGGAGGAGAAATCAGGACAGGCTTTGTAATTGCCCTCCACATGTGCAGGAGAGAAGAACACCATATTACACAGAACTTGACATTACTGCCAAAGCCCAAGGGTGATTCCCACCTACACCCCCACCTCTCCCCAAGGCCTCCCTGTGACTTTCCCAGCTGAAGCCAGAAACTCCCAGGCCTACCCAGAATTCCTGAGACTTGGGGGGCAAGGTGGGGAAGGTGGGGGAGGACAGGACTGATAAGGGGGAGCCAGTCACCCTGTTTCTCATCAGGAAACATTTAAGATCCTGCTACGTGTAAGACATCATGCTAGGTTCTGGGGATACAGAGATGAAATAAAATAATATGTACCTACTCTCAAGGACCACATAGTCTAATGGGGAAGGGCTGGGGGAGGGATAGAAGTGACACACTAATAAATAGGAATGATACCATGTCGAATGCCACAGAGGCAAAGGAGAACCCAAAATGTTCATGCCAGTTTGAGGAGGGGCCAAATACTTTAGATAGGGAGGAGGGGTGGCCAGGAAAGCTTCATGGAGGAGGCAGCACCTGACCTGAGCCTTAAAGTATGAGAAAGATATCACCACATAAAGATGAGGCACCTTTTGTTCCCTCTTCCAGAATCCCTTGGTAGGTAATAGTCCCTACCAAAGGACAGAAGTAAGAGAATGCGTGTCGATTACCTTTCACCAGGAGGGATCACAGGGGAAGATGGAGTCCCCAGGGGTTAATCCCCACATCCCTGAGCTCAGATTTAGAATTAGAAGAGACCATAAAATCTTGTCCAAATGCCATCATGTTATAGACGAAAAGACTCAGGATTCATCAAGGTTTAAGTGACTTGTCCAAGGTCACATGGGGAGTAAAAGGAAGAACAGGATTTGAACTCAGCTCCCCCGAATCCAGATTCAACACTGTTCTACTATACCATAGCATTGCCTCTCTTACCAATCCATTTTCTCTCCCGGGGCAGATCAAGTCTGATAAACAACAGCTGGGTAATGTCATCTACAGCATCAAGGGCCCAGGGGTAGATGAAGAGCCTTTTGGGGTCTTTTCCATCGATAAGTTCACCGGGAAAGTGTCCCTCAATGCCATGCTGGACCGAGAGAAGACTAACCACTTTAGGGTAAGAGCTGCCGGCAGGAGGGAGCCTGTTCTAGCCTCACCCAGCTCCCCATGGCTCAACCCACTGCAAGTCCCCCACCCCCATCCCCATCAGGGTCCTTCCCAGCGCTCCTGACATGTTCTTGGGCTCAACAGAAAAGCCACACCTGGGACTTAGCCTCTAGCCCTAGACACGAGAAACTAAGAGTGGCCTCACAAAGTCAGCCCTACCCAGAGCCCATCCATATACAGATGTGCCTATTTTGCCCCTTTAAACAGATGAGAACCCCACAACATAATGTGGTTCAAGTAACCTTCCCAAAGTCACTTACTAAGTGATGGAGTAACCCCCACCAGAAGCCAGGACTCTGGATTTCTGTCCCAAACTCGTTGCATCATCCACATGGCTGCTCAGACAATGTGCCCGCGATGCCAGCCCTGGCTCTCTCATTTAGCTCAAGGCCTTTGCCCTGGATCTGGGGGGGTCCACGCTGGAGGACCCGACTGACCTGGAGATTGTGGTAGTGGATCAAAATGACAACCGGCCAGTCTTCCAACAGGAGGTATTCACCGGCCACGTCCTAGAGGGAGCCATCCCAGGTGAGGCTGATCAGCCTTCCTTTCCCCAAGCATGTGCCGTATAATGTTGGGAAATAGGACCTGGGTATGCTGGGATGCCCCTGGTTTACCAAAAGCTTAGACGTTCCTTTAAAGGGCTCTATGTAAGTAAATGCGGTCATTAAAATTGGGCCAAAGACCATCCAGGTAAACAACCACATTTCATCAGGTGTTTCCAAAACTTAAAAATGTTTCCAAAGACACAAAAACAGAATGCATGAAAAAAAAATAAAGCTAGATTCGAGCTTTGGAAAATAAACTACCTGCAACCTGTTTATAGCAAAGGGGCTGAAGTCTTAGCAGTAAAAAAAGATGATGACCTTTCCACCTCCAAGCTTATCAATATGCGCCGGGCAGTGAGGACACATGTAAATATAACAAGATGAGTTGTTTGATTCCCAGACCGGAGCTAATCTCCTCTCTAGGAACTGTTTATGTTGGATATTGGACAGTTTCTTTATTGAAATTGAATCCCCCCTTCCTCGCCTATCCATGACATCTGCTCCAGGAAAATTACAGGCTTTAAAAGGTTGGAAAACATTGAACTAATCCGTGTTTGTTCAAATACTGGAGAATCGCCAGCCTGGGCTGTTTCACCTTGGTGACCCCCCGCCCCGGTTGACATTGGGACATCCCCAGTAATCGTCCCTCTTCATTTTGCCTGGAATATACCCTAGGCTCCCCCACATCACGCATTGATTCTTTGAGGTCTGCTTTGATAGATCTATGTGCACCATGGTTACTGGGGATGCTGATGGAGTGAGATCTTGGCTGTAAGTGTATGGGTCCCATAGGGGAGCGGGGCGGCTGGAAGTCAATATGTCCATCCTCCCTCTAGGCACCTATGTGACAAAGGCCGAAGCTACGGATGCTGATGACCCAGACACAGACAATGCAGCCCTGAGGTACTCGATTCTGGACCAGGGCGAGACAGAGCATTTCAGCATCGATGAGCTTACGGGCGAGATCCGAACTGTGCAAGTGGGGCTGGATAGAGAGGTGAGGGCCCTGAGGAGCATGAAGGTGCAGTGAGGGGTGGGTGTGTGGATGCTGTCCACACTGCAGGGCACCCTGATCGCGTGTATTCCCTGTGTCTTACTATAATCCGACCCAGAGGCTCCTCAGAAGGGCCACGTAGAGAGGCATCCCTACTCTGTAATCCAGCCCTTTGAGTATTAAACCAAGGCGCCATAGTACATAGACTCAGGAAGACCTGAGTTCAGATCTGACCTCAGACTCTTACTTGCTGTGCGACCCTGGGCAAGTCACCAAACCCTGTTTGCCTCTTTTTCCTCGTCTGTAAAATGAGCTGGAGAAGGAAGTGGCCAACCGCTCCAGTGTCTCTGCCAAGAAAACCCCCACTGGGGTTAGTCACAAAGAGGGGGACATAACTGAGCCTCAACACTATTCCAAGCACTGTTGATTTCCTGGGAGCTTCTCCAAATAATTATAATAGTAGCCATAATGGCACTTCTATTGTGCCTTATGTTTCATGAAGAGTTTTACATATGTTATCTAATTCTCATGACAAGGTGGGGGGCATTATTATACCGATTTTACAGATAATGTGAAATGGAAGTTGAGGGAGATTAAGTGACTTGGCCAAGGTCGCACAGCTAGTAAGTGTCTGAGGCTGGATTTGAACTCAGATCTTCCTGAAAATTAGTCCATCATTCTATCCATCCATTGCCAGATGTGCCCACACTGGTGGTGGAGGGGGAAGCCGTACCCTCTGGTGTCCTCTTCTAGCTTCAGGCCATGACTCTGTCAGCAGATGAGAAAAGGGTGGGGGGACACTTTTTCATTTGCTTGATACTTCTCCCCCTCCACCGCCCAGCAGCGAGCCCCTCTGGGAGCCAGACCTCCTTCTGAGGTGCTGGACACCTGAGCCAGCTTGCTGCCCCCAAGCCCCAGCTGGGGAGGGGAGGGAGCTTGGCGGGGCAGGTGATGATAAACCTGGACCTCTGAAGCTTCCTTCTACCCACCCCCGCCCCCGCCCCTCCTTCTAGAATCTCACCCCTTGGGATGGGAATCAGTCCCCAATTCTGAAGTTCCGACAAGTCTCTCCAGCATTCTTTATCCCCTCCTCATTCAGCAGAAGTCCCCAGCTGTCAGGCGGATGAAGGAGCCGCTCTCCAGATGGCTGCTGACCTTTCCCAGCTCCTAAGATTGTGTCTTTATCTCTAGTCTCGCTCCTTTTTTTTTTTGCCCTGGCCTTCTTCCCCTCTCCCCCAGGTGGTCGGAGTATATAATCTGACGCTGCAGGTGGCCGACATGTCTGGGGACGGGCTCACCAACACCGCCACAGCCATCATCTACGTGGATGATATCAATGACAATGCCCCGGAGTTCACCAAGGAGGAGGTATTGCCCTCTCTCTGCTCCCTCCCCTATCCCCACACCCACCCCCAACTGGACTATAGTGGGAACTTCAGGTTCTCCTCCACTCCTAAAGTCAGTGCTGGCCTTAGCAGCAGACACTTCTCTTCCAGAAATCTTTAAACTATTCAGCTGTTACTCATGGGTGGGTCAGGCAATCAATAAGCATTGATTAAGCACCTACTATGTGCCAGGCACTGTGCTAAGAGGTGGGGAGACAAAGAAAGGTAAATACATCCCCTGCCCTCAAGGAACTTATAATCTAATGGGGAGATGGCATGTATTTGTATGACTATATGAATAATACATATACAAAATGTTAATGCAAGATGGCCATGGAACAGGGGACACTAGAAGCTAGGGTAGCAGTGAAGGGAGTCAGCAGAGGCAGCTAGGTAAATGTTCCAGTGGCTAGAGTTCACATCCTACTTAAGATATTTACTAGCTGTGTGACTCTGGGCAAGTCACCTAACCTGGGGATAATAATAGCAGCTATCTCGAAAGGCCATTGTGAGGATCAAACGAGATTAGATTTGTAAAACATGTGGCACAGGGTGTGGCACTATAATAAATGTTTATTCCCTTTCCTTCACCCTAATGTTAAAGGTGGTACTTGGCTGAGTCTTGAAGGAAAACAGAGATTCAGATAGAGATGAGAAGGAAGATCATCCTAGGTATGACAGCACAAATATGGGAAAGGTAGTGTCATGTACCAAGAACAGCAAGTCGGCCAGTAGGACCAGTTCTAAGAGGGATATAGAAGAAGCCTGGAGTGGTAGGAAAGGGCTAGCCTGTAAAGGGCTTGAAATGCCTAATGGACGAGTTTATATTTGATCCTAGAGCTAAGAGGCAACCATTGAGGTTTATAGAAGAGGGGAGTGAGTAAGGACTTGCTTTCAACTAATGAAAATTCCACTGGCAGCTTTGTGGAGTATGGATTGGAAAGGGGAGAGGGGAGAGGCAGGGTGACCAAATAGGAAACCATTGGGTTAGTCCATTTGGGAAGTCATAGGGGCCTGAACTAGGGTGGGAGCTGTGAGTGGAATGGAGGGGTCCTGTTGGTGAGAAGCGATAGGGTAGAAGTGATAAGCTTTAGCAAATGATCAAATATGTGTAGAAAGAGTGAATTCTGCTTTGGACGTGTAGACTTTGAGATGCCTCAGGGACCTCCAATTTGAAATGTCCAATAGGCAGCTGGTGACACAGGAGTGTAGCTCTGGAGAGGGGCTCACCAGGGCTAGATACTGAGATGAGTGTCGTGTCTGCCTAGAGATGGCCAGCCTTGTTTGGAGCCCAGAATGATGAGAGCAGCTCACATTCACACAGAGCTTTAAGGTTCACAAAGCACTTCCCTCAGAACAACTCCAGATAGGGGGAAGTTATTATAATCTTTTTTTTTAAGATAAGGAAATTGAAGCCTGTGGAGGGTGACTTTCCCAAGGTCATACAAGCTATAAGGCAAAATCCAGTCCCTAGAGGGATCATATCCATCAACCAGACCTCCCTCCCATGCCAAACTCCCTGTTCTTCCTGGGTAATAACCGGGCACTGTGGCATCTCTCCTAGTTCTCCATGAGAGCCGATGAGGCCATCGGTGGAATAGATGTGGGGAGACTCGAAGTTCAGGACAAGGACCTTCCTGGCTCTCCCAACTGGGTGGCCAAGTTCACCATTCTGGAGGGAGACCCTGGTGGGCAGTTTGCCATTCGTACAGACCCCAAGACCAATGATGGCATCCTGTCTGTGGTGAAGGTGAGCAAGGCCAGGACATAGACTGTGCCAAGTCCAGGTAGGTGGGAAGATTGCTGAGTTCACTGACCCTCCCCAGGTGGTGGATGGGCAATGGACTTTGCCTTATTTCACAGTAAATTTTAGGACTCCTGGCTCCTTGGCTTGGAACTATCTCATCACCAATATACCTAGGAAATCTGCTCTTCATCCCAGCAGACCATCATGCATACCAATTAATCAATGTTCATTTGTTAAGCACCTATCATGGGCCAGGCACTGAGGATAGGAAGACTACTCTGGAGGAATTTATACCAGGAGAAGATGGACTGAGGGAATGGGAGTAGGGAGGGGGAACCTATCTATCTCCATCCCAGAAACTCTAGCCCAAGGGTGGGGAACCTACAGCCTCGAGGCTACATGGGGCCCTCTAGGTCCTCAAGTGTGGCCCTTTGACTGAATCCAAATTTCACAGAATAAATCCCACCCCTGGGCTAGAGGTTCTGTCCTATGAGTCAGAAGTCAGGGCTTTTGTTTTTGTTTTTTTCTCATTCAGGCCTGTTAGTGTTTTATGAGGAACAAATATGTCATGGCCCTAGATAAAAACCAAGGCCCCAGGGCTCACAAATGTGTGCCCAGAATCATGTATGTTTGGGGGAGGGGAGTGGCAATAGAAGGAGATGGAGGTCTTAGATGTCACCATTGGTTCCCATAGCCCTTGGACCATGAAAGCAGAGAGCAGTACCAGCTTCGAGTGGCTGTGCAAAATGAGGCCCCCCTGCAAGCTACTGCCCCAAAGGCTGCCCGAGGCTTAGCCACAGTGACTGTGAAGGTGCAGGATGTGAATGAGCCACCCGTCTTCCACACCAACCCTCTTCGAGTCAGTGTGGCTGAGGGGGCTGCCCCTGGGACTGATGTCACCACCTTCTTTGCCCGAGACCCAGACACCCAGCAACATCAGCATATCAGGTGAGAGCCAAGGAGGCCTCAGGCCTTCCCCCCAAACCTTCTCAGGGTTTCAAAATTGCAGAGGCCTTCTGCAGTCTGGGAAAGAGGCAGGGGGCTTCTGTCCAGCGGCCTGATGGGTAGGGTCTATAATCCAGCTACAGTAACATCCCACAATGCATGTGTCTCAATGTGTATGCATGGAAATGCACTTAAGTTTCTGTTGATGCGTGTGATTGAGTGTGCTAAGTGAAAGCCCAGGTCCATCAACATCTGACCTTCCCCTATCTTACTTCAGTTACTTCAAAGACTATGACCCCGAGGACTGGCTTCGAGTGGACCGTGCCACTGGTCGGATCCAAACTAAGCGTGCTATCAACCCAGCCTCACCCTTCCTCAAAGATGGCTGGTACAGGGCCATCATCCTGGCCAGTGATGATGGTGAGGGGATGGTGGGGGGAGGAGGCAAGGCCACGGTGGACCCCTACCCCATGGAAAACTATAGGCTTGAGGGCAACGGACAGAGACCACCCTTGCTGGCCATAGCCATGAATTTCATATGTTATATATGTGTTCCTAAGTACAGAGGTCTGGATGTGGGGTGAGAGTACAGAATGTCTCAGAGGCTAAGGGTCCCAGATTCCAAGGAAAATGGATCTGGATTCATTGATGCCCATTTGGGGCTATCGTGGAATGTCAGGGATAGGATCATCTAATCGAGTTTCACCATGACATGGTATGCTGTGACACCACAGAATCTCAGAGGCCATCTATTCTGACCCCTTCCTAAATAGAAATGCCCTCTCCACCAGCCAGGATGAGTAATGGGTGTTTGACAGCCACTGCCCATAGGAAAAGCAGATTCCCCCTACCCCTTCCCCAGGTGCCAAGTTCACTGTAGTTCCCAAATGTATCCTGGGACCATGGATAAAGGTCTAGATCAGGGCAGGGTCAACAGGTCCAAAAATTACATGTAGCCTCCCCCTTCTTGTATCACCAGCTTCCCCAGCTCGCACAGCCACGGGTACCCTGTCCATAGAGATTCTGGAGGTCAATGACCATGCACCACTCCTGACCACACCAACCGGTACCCTGTGCAGTGACCCTGGCCAGGGGTCTGGCCTCATCCTCAGTGCTACCGATGAGGACTTGCCTCCACATGGGGCCCCCTTTCACTTCCAACTGAGCCCCAGCTCTCCTGAACTGGCAAGAAACTGGAGCATCAGCCAACTCAATGGTAAGAACCCAATCCTCTTCCTAAAGTTAAGCCAAAGAGTTAGGATACTTCAGGTCTTGGGGCTTAGGGCAAAAAGGAGGAGAAAATAGAGGTAAAGCAGTTATATAGCGGGACTTGGGATCAGTAAGACCTGGGTTTGAATCTCACCTCAGACACTTATTAGCTTTGTGGCTTAGGTAGATGGCTTAACCTCCCTGAACCTCAGTGTCCTCACCTGTAAAATGAGACTAGTAATGGCACCTGACTCACAGGGTCGCTATGAGGGTCAAATGAAGCAATGGGTGGAAATCATTTAGCAAGCCCCCAAATGCTCTGTGTCGACTGTCATAATGAACAATGCCCGGTGGGGGCTCAATAAGAACTTGTAGATTGATGGTGATGATGACTGGCCATTCTCGATAGACTGAAAAAGTCAAACTATTCACTCAAGGTAACACAGCAAAGCAGCTTGGACAGCTGGGATTAGAACCCGGGTCTCTTGACCCAGTGCTATGCAGTGCCTGAAAGGAGGGTAGAACAGGGGTTAGGGCCAGACAAGGAGCTTTGAGGGTAGGGGTGGGGTGTGTATGATGGAAAGAAGAGGAGCTGGGAGGGGGGTCAGGGGAGAGTTGGGGGAGGGTGTTCTTTCTCTCCCCTCCTCTGTAACCTCCTCTCCTGACAGTGACTCATGCCCGGTTACGCTTGCGGACAGAGGCTCAGGAGGGGCTGTACAGTCTGGCCCTCCTGCTCCAAGACTCGGGGCAGCCCCCCCAGCAGCTGGAGCAGCTGCTCAACGTGACCGTGTGCCGCTGTGGGGAGGCCGGGGTCTGCACCCCTGGGGCAGCTGCCCTTCTGGCCGGTGGGGCAGGCATCAGCCTAGTGGCCCTAGTCATCGTCCTGGCCAGTGTCATCCTTCTACTCTGTAAGTCACCCTTCCCCACCTCTACCCCACCTCCTCCTAGAGAATCTCATCTGATTCCCCCATGCTCCTCATTGAGGGTCTCACTCGAATCCTCACCCACCTCCTCCTAGGGAATTCTGCATCACCCAGAGACCCCCCAGAGACCCCATTTAAGGCCCCCCTTTATTCCTCCCACCCACCTTGCATATTCCTGGGGAATTCTGTCTTGGTGTTGCCTAGAGGTCCCCTGTACTCCCCCATTTGCTCTCCCCCTCCATACCCATGGGAGCTTCTTCCCCTGGGGACAGCACTCATCTTGTTGGTGGCCATCTTTGAGCGCTTTCGCCAGCGAGTCCGGGAGAAGGGCCTGCTGGATGGGCTGCAGGATGATGTTCGGGACAATATCCTCAACTATGATGAGCAGGGAGGTGGAGAGGAAGACCAGGTGAGAAAGTGGAGAGGTGGGTCTGGGAGAGAAGGGACCCATTGAGGGGAGAGAGGAGGTGGGTCAGGGAAGGAGGGAGGGGGACCAGGTGAATGCCAGGCAGAGGGAGGACCTGGAGACAGGTAGAAATAGGGAAGAGACCTCACTTTGGGTTTGGGGAGGGACAGAGATCCAAGGACAAAGATGGAAGACCTAGATAGACAGTGTTGGGCTTTCTTCCAAGAACCCAACCTGTTGATCTGGGAAGAGGCGTGATAACTGAAGACTTCCGAGTCCCCTAATGATAGTAATAGCTAGGGTTTCGTAGCATTTTAAGGTTTGCAAACACTGCACATATTATCTCATGTGGGGAATATCATCTCTAACCTGAGGTCAAGAATCTAGAGAATTCTCAGCCCGAATCCTAGGGCCAGCCTATGGGGCTGGGTGCCCCCCCACCGCTGATCTGTTACCCCAGCTAGGGCCGCGCCTTTCCCCCACTCACCCAGGGAAGGTACCAAGACTTTGGATATTGCCACAAAGAAGGGTGCAGGGAAGGGAAGGGTGCAGAAGATGGGGCACAGGTATCCAAGGACTCGGGTCCTGCTGCCATATCAGTACCCAAGACCTACCCTACGATGGGAAACACACCGTTACTTCCTAGGATTTATAAGGGACTTTACACATGCCTTCCCCACACTGCAGGAGAGGAAATGGACACCCAGGGAGACCAAAACTAAGCGTCCCATGTAGGTACCATTTAATTTTTCAAGGTTTGGTGATCCCATGTGTGGGTTACCAAGGTCTGACTCCCCCTTGCCCAGAAGGCTGGCAAGTAAAGGAAACCACAGTAGGTTGGTCTCTGACCCTCTGTGAGCAGCTCTGGTGGGATCAAGAAAAGGGGAAAAGGCTGCCTAAGTTGTGGTCGTTTGTCCAATGCTACAGGATGCCTACGACATCAACCAGCTTCGTCACCCTGCAGAGCTGGTGCCTCAGACCTCCTTTCGGGGGAGACAGCCTCTGCGAAAGGACACACCCTATCACCGGGTACCTCCACAGCCCTCCCGGGCCCTGCCCACCAGTCCCTCGGACATTGCTGACTTCATCAGTGACGTAAGTGCTTCCAGGGTGAATAGAGATAGACCTAGCAGCGGGGACCCTCCTGGTCTCTCTGGGACTTTCACCTCCTACTGTCTCCCAACCATCCTGACTCCCGTTCTCAGCTATGCCCAAAGGAAAGGTGATGGACAGGAAAAACTCCCCTTCTTAGGCAGTGACTGGACCCAGCCTTGTAAAAAACCCCCAGGGTCAGAGCTTCCCATGACCTCCCTTTTCCCCAAAGCAAGAAACTGTCTCTCTCTATTGTCCTTCCCCTGCTGTATGTTTTTACAGAACCCATCAATGACGTGTTTCATGCCTTCTCTTATGGATAATTCTCATAGGTCCTGTGGCCACTGCCTCAGTTTCCCTAGGACCTCCTATCTATCCCAATCCAGCTGGTGGACCCCTGTGATCTCGAGCAAAGAGGATGCAACAGCATCAATAAAAGCTAAACAGCCCACCACGCAAAAATTACTTCATTTTGGCTTTCAGATACACTGTCTCAGTAGTTCTCAAAGCCTTGTCCAGGGACCTCTTTGGGTTGCCAAGACCCTTCCAGGGGGCCTGCAAGGTCAAGGCTATTTTCATAATAATAATAATAATATGTCTTCATTTCTAATACAATGCATATCAATAGGTTAACCCACATAAACAAAAGCTCAGGAATTTTTAAGAGCATAAAGGGATCCCGAGACCAAAAGCATGAGAATTGCCATGCTTCGATGATTCCTCTCGCCTGTGTCTCTGCCTTCCAAATTATTGTCCTTAAGCTGACTTTTCGATGGATTTTCAATCCCTTGGCCCTTGGCCCTGGAGCATCCACCAAAGAGATCACTGAGGCTTAACTCCAGCATTCCTGTCTCTCCCTGTCACCAGGGTCTAGAAGCAGCTGACAATGACCCCAGCGTCCCACCCTACGACACAGCGCTCATCTATGACTATGAGGGGGAAGGCTCCTTGGCAGGAACGCTCAGCTCCATCCTCTCAAGCTTGGGAGATGAGGACCAGGACTACGATTACCTCAGGGACTGGGGGCCCAGATTCACTCGGCTGGCGGACATGTACGGGCAGCCCTGAGGGCCAGGGGGGACTTGGGGGTGGAGCAGGGGAGAGAAAGCTAAACTCTTCCTTTTCCGAGGGAAAGAGGTGCTGGTGAGAACAGAGAGGAGGAAGGGCAGCACTGTAGCCCTTTGTGGGGGCTCAGACATTCCTGTGGCTGGTGGGCCCTCTCCACCGTCCATCCCAGGGGGCTTACTGAGAGCCAGGGGAGCCTTCCCCTTCACCCTGAGCTCTACCCACTGCTCCCTCCCTGTTTAGACCTAGGTCCCTAGATAGGGCCCAGAGCAGTGAGGAAAAGCAAGCTAGAGGTCACCCCATGGCCTCCTCGAACCAAGCCAGAGGGCAGCTCTCCAGGGGAAACCCCTTTGCCTCCCCTAGCCTCACCTTGAGGTTTCAGAGAAGACCCTCGGGGGACAGGGAGGGACCAGGGGTCCAGTCAGCCCTTTTAAGAGAAGATCACGGTCCATTCCAGGCTCCAACCATATTCAAGCTTCAGATTGGACTTGCCTTATTCTTACAAGGTCAGGGGTGCTGTATGGTACCCATGTGTTCCTGAGGAAGCAAAAGCTCCATGGTGCTATTGGGTTAAACCTTCTTGGAGCAATAGAAGAGGTATCCAAAAGCCAAGAAACACAATGAAAATCCAGGGACTAAGTGATATCCCTTGGATGGGGTAGTGCCAAGCTGAGCTGAGCCAGGCTGGGCCTCCAAGAGGGATCCTGCCTGGCTGCCCAGATATACCCTCCTTCTACCAACTCCTCCCAGGTGTGGCTCAGACCTTCCTGTGAAATTCCCCCAACAACCCCCACCTACTCACCCAGTGTTTACCCAGCTCTGTTGCAATGTGTTTTTATAAGAGGAATTAGCTGCATGGTGCAGTTTGAATTAAAAAAACCACCTTAGAGACATTTCTATATAAGGCCCTGAATCTTCTGGAACAAGATGGCAGGGGTCTTTCTGGGTGCCAAAAGCCAAGTTCATGCTCACTGACCACCCCCTGACACACCACTGGAACAAGAGGAGGAAGGAACGGAGCCCTGGAAGGCCTAGAGGGAAACCCAGAAAAGAGAATGCAGAGGGTCCTTCCCCAGTGGAAAGCACAGGGAAGACAGAGTGGTTGTCACAATGCTTTTAAGTAAGGAGGGGAAAGAAAAGCCAGGGCCGCCTCGAACCCGGTCAGAAGGCTGGACATTCTGCCCCAGAAAGAAGACTATTACTTGAGGCTGACGGCTTCAGAAGTAATTCCCAGGGTGACAGGAGGGCAGCCAGAGCAGCATTTGTCTGTCTCTTATGTAGAGAAAGCTTAGTTGGTCCAGAATTTGAGTTCAGCTAAGCTGGGAATCTCTGCCCCACCCCAGGCAGCTCAGTGGTTTCCAGGAGACTGCCCGGCAGAGTCCTTCCCTTCCTCCTCATCCAGAAAACAGGTGAACTGGGGATGAGGAGAACAGTCAGGGCCCACAAGCAACACCCCAGACTCATTGCTCTCCACAGCCCCAGATTCATCACTCTCCATAGCCATCAAGGCCACGGTAACAACACCATCCTGTTTTCCAAGCCCTCCATTGATAAAAGCAGTTTCCGTGGGTGGCCTCCTGAAGTTCAGGCTTGCCTTGACTCCTGTGTGGCCTGGGACTCTGCAGTTAGGTGAGCCCTGATAGGTAGAGGTCATTGGCCACCAGTCCTTTGGGAGGGGACCACTGAACAGGAGTGTTGCTGCCATCCACGGCGGGCCTGCTTACGAGAGGGCAGAAGCAGTGGGACATGGTGCTCCTGGGGGTGGCGCCAGCCAGGCAGGAAGAATGGGGAGGACCGCCGGCCATCAGCATCCTCCAGGGACTCAGGGAGATTCCTGCCCCGGCTCTCTGGTAGTAATAGAATGCAGAGCATGGAGAGGACGGCAAAAGAAGCAAACACCACGTGGTGGAGGAAGAAGCCTCGGTTGTTGGAGATGCTCATGATGGGTGTAGCCACTTGGCCCAGAAAACCAGCTGCCATGATGAGGCCCAGCCCAGCCCCTCTGAAGGAAATGTGGGGCAGGGGCAGAGGTCAGAAACACAGAGAAGTGAGAGGGAAAGCCTGAAAGTCACCCTCAGTCCCACCCCCCCCACCCTCCCTGGACAAAAACACTGCCATGAGGCTGGAATGAGGGCTGGCCAAATTTCATCTAGAAATGTGAAGGCCTGGGGATAAAACCTGAAAAAACCTTTGGGAAAATAACTTATGTTTCTCCTTTTCTCCTTCTCCTCCTCCTCCTCCCCAGCAAAGAAAAAAAGCCAAAAGGGACAAATCTCTTTTCCCTTCAGGCTGTCTCTCCTCACCCTCCTCCATTCCTGCCCTGGCAGTCTCAGGCCCAGATATCAAAAGTATTCAGGATGTACCAGACCCACCCCTACCCCCCACAACCCCCAGGGTAAATGCATTTACAGGCTCAGGATCTTAACCTTTTCCCATCCAGGGGTTTTAGAACAAGACCCACAGGGAGACAGCAAAGCTAGAATGTTGGGCAGCAGCAGGATAGCGGGGATATGTTTTGGGGGTGGCATGGCCATGTGGGAAAGAGGAATGGCTCTGTTCAGAATATGGGGCCTGCTGCAGGCAGCACCCTGTTCCTGGCTCTCCTCCAAGCGTGAGCTTGGGGCAGGCTTACCTGATCATGGTGGGGAGGATCTCACTGGCGAAGAAGATGCTCAGAACAGACATAGCCTGGGAGGCCAGGAGCCCCAGGGCAGAGAGAAACACCACTATACAGACTGGCAGGTCTGGGAGGAAATGAGAGAGGCACTGGAGCCATTGCTCACCATCCCCCTTCTCTTGGCCTCTCCCAGCCCTGGCTGACCATCTCTGCTGGATAGTGCAACCCCAGAGAGGGAGGTACCTTCCCCAGCCCCTGCCCCTTCCCTGGGGTGACTGGCACAGGAACTTGGCTCTCTCCAGTCACGATCTGATCCCTGCTCAGGGCCCTTTGTAACTGGTCCAACTCCCAGCCTAAGCTCCATCTCCTCCGGGAAACCTTCCCCAACTATTCCAACTGGCACTGACCTCTCCCTTGTCTGAATCTGGGTATCACTTAGAGTCAGTGTCAAAGGAGCACAGATTTGGAGCTGAGAGGGACCTAAGAGGTTATCTTGTCCGGATCACTTTATGATAAGAAAGCCTAGAAAAATTAAGGCCATTTGTCTAATAATAATAATTAAGAATAGTAACAGCTGGCACTTGTATTGTGCTTTGTGACCTTACAAAAGTTATCTCGTCTGAGTCTCACGACAACTTTGGGAGAGAAGTGCTGTTACTATCCTCATTTTACAGAAAGGGAAACTGAGGCAGAGACCTTGCCCAGGGCCACAGAGCTAGTAAGTATCAGAGGCTGGATTTGGACTCAGGTCTTCCTGCCTCCAGGCTCAGCACTATCCACTGCAGCCCTAGTTCAAGGTTCCCCAGAGAACAGAGGCAGACCTGCAATGTGAACCCCAGTACTCTGGTCCCCAATCCAGCACACTCTGTAGGACATCACGTTGTTCTGTGATTTCATCTGTGTCCTCGGAATTCCTCAACCAGACTGAAAACCCCGTAAGGGAAAGGAGCCAGTGGAAAAAATGCTGAACTGGGAGGGGAGGGGTCCTGAGAGCCCCGGCTGGCTGTGTAACCTCAGACAAACTCTAAAACACGGGTGGGGGTGGGGTGGGGATGGATCTCTTCCAGCCTGGAGATTCCTCTACCTGCTCACCACCCCCCACCCCCAGACCGTGCTTCTGCTTCCAAGGCCCTGCTTTCCTCTTACACTGGCCAAGGGAGAGGAGTAGCAGGGAGGCCAAGCTGGTGAGGACAGTCCACAGGAGCAGGCTAGCCCGGCGGCCACAGCACTGGCCCATCAGGATCAGCAGAAGGCTGGCGGCCACCTCCAGCCCAGCCAGCAAGAAACAGGGCAGGTAGAAGTGGGGCAGATAGGGAGCCAGGTTCTGTGTAAAGCTGTACTGGATGCCATTTCCAAGCAACCTGTGAAGGGAAAGAGGCAGGGTAAGGCCCAGATGGGGATCACCTCAGGCCTAGCAGGATGCTGAGGTTGCTGCCCAGAGGGAGAGAAAGAGGATCTCCGAGCTGGAAGAGACCTCAGAAGTCTTCCTGGTCCAAGGGTTCCTAACCTGGGCTCATGGGGGGATTCCAGGGCATCCATAAACCTGGATAGGAAAAGCATTACATGTTTATTTTCACTAATCTTTGGTTTTCTTTTGGTTTCCCTGTGCATTTTATTCATATAAAAGCATTATTCTGAGGAAGGATATCCAGGCTCCACCAGACTGGCACATGGACTTGGCTCTCTGTCACCATGATCTGACCCCTGCTCAAGGCCCTTCCTAACAGGTCCCACTCCCAGCCTCCTCTGGGAAGCTTTCCTCAATGATTCCAGCTGTCACTGACCTCCCCCTTGTCTGAATTCAGGGATCGCTTAGTCACAAAACCTTGAATAGATGACATTTCCAAGGGATAGGCAGGCAGACAGCCTTTGCTTGAAGACTTCCTGTGGAGGAGGCTCACTACCTCCTGAGGGCACCTCATCCCACTTCAGGACTGTCTTAATTGTCACAAAGTTCCTCATGCCGAACTTATATTGGTGTCTCTGCGTCTTTTCCTCAGAGGGGCCAAGGAAGGGTCCCAGCAAAGCCATAAAAGGTGAAAGCGCCCAGAGAGGGTAGGGATAACTCCCAATTACATAGTAATTTACATTCAGTGCTACCCTTTTGGAGAGGAGGTCAGGGGATTATCACCTCCATTTCAAAGAAGAGACAGCTGAGGCCTAGAGAGGCGGTGACCCACAAAGATGGCTCCTCTGACTGCTCCCCAATCCCACCTGACTCCGTGCCACACATCCCAGCATCCTCCTGCCCACACCCACCACAGCCCAGCACCCCCACAGGCCCTGGTCCTTTCTGCCTCCCTGACTCCCTGCTGGGTGTGGTAGTTCCTTACGTGGTGAAGGCCAGAATGAGGATATTTCTCCAGATGAGCTGAGTGCTGAAGATCTCAAAGATGGAGTGGTACTGGGGCAAGGCCTTCCCCTCAGACAGCCCGTCTAATTCTTTGGGTATAAGGAAAAGAAAGAGTTAACTGAGCCTGGCCCAGCTCAGGGAAAGACTGAAAAGGTCTCCCCACCTGATCCCACCAGGGAGGGCTGATAGTGGACCACTGAGGAACAGAGTCCCTTATGTCTCAATGAAACGCCCAGAAACAGTCTGCTGGAGGAACTCAGTACATGTTATCTCCTCATCCCCCCAACATCTGCCTTCAAGACAAGTGTGCACAGATATGTCTCACACACACACACACACACACACACACACACACACACCTAGTCTTTCTTTATCGTGGTTTCTCATGATTGACGGGATTCTGCCCTAATTCCTCAGCTCGGCATTCAATGCCCCTCAAATCCATAGTACCCTTCCACAAAGACTCACCGCCTTTGCCTGCCTGACTTATCTCTAAATACATCCCTGCACATTCCTGCTTCCAGAGACCAAGCCAGTCGCGGCCTTTGAATCCCCAGGTCCTGGCAGCTTCTCCAACATAGTAGGTGCTTCATAAATGTTGGGAAATTGACCACCCAAATGCTCTTCCTGCACCTTCACCTGAACAAATGTCCCATCTCCAGGAACATCATCACATTGGCATTTCGTTTCTACAGCACTTTAAGCTTTCATAATAATAAAGGCAGGGGCAGCTAGGTGGCACAGTGAGTAGAGCACCGGCCCTGGAGTCAGGAGGACCTGAGTTCAAATCCGACCTCAGACACTTGACACATGTACGAGCTGTGTGACCTTGGGCAAGTCACTTGACCCCAATTGCCCTGCCTTCCCCCCTCCAAAATAATAATAATAATAAAGGTAGTTGGGTGGTACAGTGGATAGAGCGCTTGGCAAAGAGTTAGAAAGACCTGAGTTAAAATCCAGCCTCAGACACTTACCAGATGTGTGACCCTGGGCAAGTCACTTAATTTTGTCTGCCTCAGTTTACTCAACCACAAAATGGCACTGAGCTCCCATGGTGGTTAAGAGGATCAAATGAGAGATTTGGAAAGAGCTTTGCAAAACTTAAAGCACTCTCTAAATGCTAGTCATTATTAATAGCTAACATCTTTATTCTGGGGGTAGCTAGGTGGCACTGTGGTTAGAGTGCTGAGCCTGGAATCAGGAAGACCTAAGTTCAAATCTGACCTCAGACACTTACTAGCTGTGTGACCTTGGGCAAGTTACTTAACCCTGTTTACCTCAGTTTCCTCATCTGTAAAATGATCTGGAGAAGGAAATGGCAATCCGCTACAATATCTTTGCCGAGAACAGCGACATCGTTATTCTGCCCTGAGGTCTTCAAAACACTTGACATAATGATCTCATTTGGGGTCCTCATTGAGGGTTCTATGGGGCAGGTAGTGCGAGCATTAATATCTCCATTGTACAGATGGGAAAAACTTCAGGTTGGAGAAGCCAAGGGAGTAACCTGCCCAGGATCAGATGACTGGTGAGGGGCAAAGGGGAAATGCAAAGCTCAGCTCTCCTGAGGTTGTGGCTAACTTAGACTTAAAAAGATCCAGGTTTTCTTGGGCTCTTTTGTTTCTACATCTGAGTCCTTTGCAGATATCAGACTCCCCTTCCTCCCTCCCCTCACACACAGGGAGCCTTCCCTTGTAACAAAAAAAATCGGCAAAGTCAAAACCACCTGACACCGGAACCTTCTCTGATGGTGTATGCACCATTCCATCCCCCTGGTCCCCAACTTCTCCAAGGAAAGAAAAGAGGCACTTTCATTTTCTCCAGAGCAATGACTGGTTTTTTAGCTGCCCGTTGGCCTTCATTTTTGTGTTTTAGCTCACTTGCTGTAGTTCTTGTAGATTCTAGGAGCTCTTTAGTCACGTGGTCCTTCTTGACTAACTCCAGGCAGTAAGTTGCAGAGATCAATTGACTGAGAGTGGGCAGGGCTAGGTTTCGAGGCCCAGCTTCACCACTCTGCTGGACCACCTCGAGCTAGCTGCTTCATGTCTCTGACCCTGTTTCCTCAACAACCAAATGGGATTCCTGATTCTTGCTTTGCAAACCTCCCCAGCTCCCGTGAGAATCATAGGAGATAATGTGTGTGCATGGGCTTTGTAACTGACAGTAGTAATGATATGTAGCTTTGCAACAGCCCTATTGGGTAAGTGTTACAGGTATTATCACCCCCATTTGAAAAACAGGGCCACTAGAGCTTTGCCCAGGGGCGCCCCCACCAACGAAGCATCCAGGTCTTCTGGACCCTGGAGTCCGGATCTGGGTTCACTCCTTAGATGACCGGGAAGCTCATCTCTGGCCATTCCAGGTACTCAGGAGCCACCATGTCTGAAGTAAGGGCCACCCCTGGCTTAGCCTGGGCTCTCTCCTCCTGATCCGCCTGCCTGAATATCCAGAGAGGCTCTCCTCCCTGGAAATCACACATCCAACCATCCTCCCAGCCACCCATCCACCCATCCAAAAAAATATTGATGCCAAAGACGGGATTATTTTTGCAAAGCTAAGACAAAATAATGCATGCTAAATCCCTTTGCAAGCAATATATAAATGTTGGTTATTATTAATTATTGTAATTATGGGTCAGGTTCTGTACTAGGTGTTGGGAATAGAGACAAAATGAAAACCACCCTCAAGCATTATCCTCTCCAGGGTGGGGAGAGGGGAGGAACGGGGATCAACACATACTTATACTCCTTCTCTCTACATATATGTGTGTGTACATGTGTATATATAGGATAGGCATGTATATGTGTATATTATATGCATCGTGTATATATGTGCATACATGTATGTATAGTCTATGCATGTATATGTGTATATAGTATGCGTATGTGTGTAAATGCACGTATGTGTGTATACGCAAAGTAAAGACAAAGTCATTCTTTTGGAGGGATAGAGGGGGACCAAAAGAGACATTGTGTAGAAAATGATAACTGAACCGAGTTTGGAAAGAAACTAGGAATTCTCAGACATGAGGAGGAAGCGCATTCCTGGTATGGGGACCAGTCAGTGCAAAAGCATGGAGATGAGAGATGACAGAGGAAAGAGCTTAGAATGCGAGGTCTCACCTGCAGCCAGAGCAGCACCCTCAGAGGCAGAGTCCCCAGGCTTGAGGTTGTCCCCTGCCAAGCGCCACAGGATCTCCTTGGCTCTGCCCAGCTGCTGAGTGGCCACCAGCCATCGGGGGGACTCTGGGAACAGGGAAGGAAATCTGCAAGTAGATGACACAGAGGACAGGGTTTTGTGCAAGTTCCTTCCAGCCTCTGGACTCCTGGAGCTACTCCCACCTCACCAGGCCCCGCCCAGAGTCCTGTCACACTTGGTAAAGCCATGGGGATCCAGGAGGCTGTGGTGACTCCCCAGCTCCCAAGCCTGGCTGAAACCAAGACAGACTTTCTGCAGGAACCTTCATTAAGGAACAAGGTCACAGCCTTGGACACTTTCATATCTTGTCCCATAGTAGCTAAGAGTCTGTCTCCTGGACTCTTAGAACTAGAAGATGCTAGAGTTAAACTCAGTAAGAACTGGGTTCAAATCTTGCCTCAAACACTTACTGAGTGACCCTGACTGAGTCACTTAACCTAAGCTTCTGCCAATCCTTTATAAGATGAGGGGGTTGGATCTGACGGTCTCTGTGGTCCCTTCTAGGGCTGAATCTATAATTCTCTGATCTTGTCTACTCATCAAAGCCCACCAGACACAGACGGCAAGCCCTGGGTAAGTTTTTCCAAAGCTTGGTTTCCCCCTCTGTAAAACGGGGTGCTTTCTAGCTCTGAATCCATGACTCTACTACATGGTCTGTGTGCCAGAGTGGTATATCACTCACTCAACCAACAAGCATTTCTTAAGAGCCTACTGTGTGCCAGGCACTGTGCTGAGCTCCAGAAAGACAAACAGAATGAAACAATCTCTACTCACAGGGAACTCTTTCGAATGAGGGGGAGAATAAGGACATACAAGGATATATACACAGTGGTGGGATTCAGCCGGTTTGCACTGGTTCAGCAGAACCAGTACCTAATTTTAGGTTGATTGGGTGAACCAGTTGTTAGCGGGGGCAGGGCCTGCCACGTCAGTGGCGGTGGCAGTGCCTCAGCTCAGTTCCATGGAGAGCCTGTTGTTAATTTTTTTGAATCCTGCCACCGTATATATGGAATAAACAAGAATAAAATGTGTAGGAGGAAGTGGAATAGATGGCAGTTAGGGAGTTGGGGGGGCTCAGGAAAGGCTGATCTAGGTGAGAGATGAGAAGGGCCTGAAGAGAGATGCTGTGGAGGCAGAAACAGCCAGATTTAGTGAGCGCTGAGAACGTGGAAGTTAAGCATCTGAGAGACAGAAAAGATGGCAGTGCTTTTGACAGAGATGGGTCAGTTTGGAAGAGAGCTGGGTTTGGGGGGAGGAGAATGAGTTCTGTTTCAGACATTTTGCGCTGGAGATGTCTCCAGGACACCCCTTTGGCAATTGATGATGTGGGACTGAAACTCAGGAGACAGACTTGGGCTGGATATATTAATGACTGTAGAAATGGGCACTAAACTTCTGAGATGATGAGAAACAGAGACAGACAGAGATGGGACGAGACAAGAGGAGACAAGGAGAGAAGTGGAAATCTGGTCCAGAGCCTTGGGAGACAGTCACATTAAGAGGACCTGATGTGGATGATAAGCCAGTAAAGGAGGATGGGAAGGAACTGACGGACAAGCAGAAGGAAAACCAGGAGAGAATGATGTCATTAAAACCCACAGAAGAAAGGGTGTCTATAAGGGAGGGAGATCAGCAGTGTCAGACACAGCAGGCCAGATGAGAAAGCATGGAGCTTGGAAAAATCCATCAGGTCTGGCAACCAAGAGATCATTGGTAACTTTAGAGTGAGCATATCCAATCAAATGATGAAATCAAGAATCAGATTACGAAGGGCCAAGAAGATGGTGAGAAGAGACAAAATGGGAGGCGCTTTTTTCTAGGAGTTTGGCTGAAGAGAGGAGAAATAGAGGACAATATCTGGAAGAGACAGTAGAGTCTAGTGAAGGCTTTTTAAGGACGAGATTTGGAAATGTTTGAAGGCAGCAGGGAAAGACCCTACAGATAGGGAAAGACTGGAAATAAGACAAGGGGGGAGGGATGCAGCCTGCTAGGGACAAGATGGACACAGTCAGAGGGGCTAGCTTTGGCAATGCAAAGGGACATCTCACTGACAGACACCGGGGAGAAGGGGAGGGTGGGAGGTGATGTCAGAGGGTTTTGAGATAAAGAGAAAGGGAGAAGAGAAAGCTCCGATTAAATGGCCTCACAATCAAATAAGTGAGAGAGGGAAGAGAGAGAATGTGGGAGGCTTGAGAAGAGAAGGAAAGAGCTGGAAAAACTCTTGTGAAGAGAGATGGTCAGCACTGAACTAGAGTAGAAAGAGGGTTGCCTTGCCAGAATGAGGGCTCTGCAGAGGTTGGCTTCCATGAGTACGTCGTACTGTGCCCTGTACAGGCAGAGAACACTGTGGGACTTCATTCATGAGGCTCATTTGGGCAGCATCACACAGAGGAGCAGAGGAGGCAGATGAGGCAGATGGAGGGTGGGAGTAGGAAGAGAGGCCAGGACTGAAGCATACGAGGGATGGGCAGTGACAAGGGATCGGACAGAAGGAAGAGTGTAGAGTTGAAATGACTGCCAATGGGGTCAAGACTGGAAAGGGAGGAAAGTCAAGCAGGAGTGGGGGTGATGACCTGAGGCAGGACAGAGGGAGGTGGGGAATGGAAGTCTCGAAGAGGGCAAAGAGTGGGCGGAAAAGTGCCGAGGTGTGGGAAGGCATGGAATGATGGGAGGTTCCCACCAGACGGACCTGGGCACCAAGAGTGTTTGATGAGAGAAATGGAACCACCCTGAGTGATGGCGAGAGCCGGCGTGTAGCGGAATCCGATGGCTGATTGGAAGAGCCATCATTTTGATAGCACGAGGTTTGCTTTGTGAAGTCCTTTCCAGATGTCTCCTCATAACAACCTTGGGAACAAGGTGCTATCGTTGTCTCTATTTTACAGATTAGGGATAGAAGTTAAGTGACTTGATGATAACAGCAGTGAGCTTTCATATGGTGCTTTTTAAAGGAAGGCTTGCAAAGCATTCTATAAATATCATCACCTTTGATGCTCCTCACAACTCTGGGAGATAGGCACCAATATTATCCCCATTTTTACAGATGAGCAAACTGAGGCAGACAGGTTAAGTGATTTACCCAGAGTCACACAGCTAGAAAGTATCTGAGGCAGGGGTTGAATCCAGATCTTCATGATTCCAAGTCCAACATGATATACTTTTTCCACCCAGCTGCCTACCAAAAGGTATTATCCTTCTGGAGAAGGCTTCATGTGAAAGGTGGCACCAGATGGGCCACGAAGGATGAGGAGTGGTAGAAAGAGCATGGCATCAGACTGGAAAGAAGGGAACTGTGGGTTAGCCCTTATGACCCTCAGCTTCCTCATCTGTGAAATGGGCTTGCTTCTACTCATACCACCTACCTCACAGGGCTATTGGGAGGAACGTGCTTTGTAAACCTTAAAACACCACAGAAATGGGGATTATTATGATTATAGATGAGGAAATGAAGGAAAACCCAGAGAGAGGAATCAGCAGGCCTGGGACTAGAGTCAAGGTTACCAGACTCCTAGTTCAGCAGCCTCCCCTGGCTCCAGCCCAGAAGCCTGAGGACCTCGATGTCTGCCCCTTTCCCCAGAGCCCAGATGCCCCAGGGTGGAGCAAGGGCAGCAGCCTTGAAGGGCACTCACCCCCAGAAGAACAATACCAGGCCCAGGATGAGGGTCACCAGCCCCTGCAGAAACCTCCAGTCTTGACATATGGCTGCTAGCCCTGGCAACAGGATCATTCCAGAGGCAAAGAAGAGGCCGGCCACCATGGAGAATGGGAGGCGATGGTCGGGGTCACAAAGCTCCAACCCTGCCAGGATGGATGGATAGGTGGATGGGAAGACAACTTGAAGAGGGGCATCCAGGGATGAGGGACAGGTTGGCCTCCTTGGAGGATTCACTTTGGCATTCCCCTTTCCCTCCTAAGCTTCCAGAATCAAGCAGCGACTTCCCCAACTCGGGCCCCACTTAGCACCCAACATTCTCACTCTCCCGGGACAGAAGGGGGCCCTGAGCTGACGTGCTGTGCTCTCCATTCCCGGAGGGGTCTTGCAACATCGTTGCCAGGAACAGTCACTCCTTCTCTGGGTAAACACTTGAGCTCACTGGGCAAACAGGAGAGGCACTTCTACCCTCTGCTCATGCCCTGAGAGCCCCAATCTTCCCCCATGCCCACCCTCACTATACATGAACCTGCTTTTCCCCTTTGCCTTCTGGCCTCTTTTCAGTCACTGGCATTCCCTCCTCCCCCCCCATTCTCACTGTGGCATCCCCTCCAGCATGGCCCTGGTACCAACCCTGCTCCCCTAACTGGTCACCTTCCTTTTCTGAGATCTACCTCAACTTACCAGGCCCCTACCAAAAATAAGGTCCTAACGTGTCCTCAAAGTGGGAGGGGCTAAAGTTCCATAAAGGAAAAGAGAGAGGGAACATGAGCACAGGTACCCCAATTCCCTGGTCTTAGCCCAAGGATTAAGTACTCAGGGTCTGGGGGGGATGCCTGAAGGTTCTAGATCACCCATATCTCTTTCTAGAGCACATAGGTTTACAAAGTGCTTTCCTTACAGCAAAGCTGGGATGTATACATCTCCCCTTTCTCCCAGTAGAACACAAGAGCCTTGAAGGCAGGGATCACTTCTTTGTTGGCTCTGTATCCTCAGAGCCCAGGACAGCAGGTGCTTAGGAAAGGACATAGAGTGTAGTAGATAGGAGTCAGAAGGCTTGGGTTCAAATCCTGCATCAGACACACCAGCTGGGTACACAGCTAGGCAAGCCACAGAAGCATTTTGGGCCTGTTTCCTCATCTATAGAATGAGGGGGTTGGCATCGATTGTCCAAGACCCTTCTAGCTCTAAATCAATGACCTTATTGAAGATGGCAAGAAGGATAGACTTCATTTTAGAGATGAGGGAAGTGGGATCCAAACTTGCATTGTTTGTCCAAGGTCTCACAGCTAGTAAAGATGACACTTGAACCCCCATGTCCTGACTGCAGGCCCGACAGCCTTGCCATCACACTATTCTGTCTTTCAAATCACGGAGCGGGTGGAGCGGATTCTGGGGAACCTCTACTCCCCTGATACTCACGGGCCATGTAGAGGGAGAGGAAAGCACCAGCCAGGGCGGTCCCATAGAGCAGCCTCAGGGATAGCAGCATGGGGTAGTTAATCGCCAGGGCCACCCCACTTCCCAGCACTGTGGCCAGAGCCAGGGAGGTCACAAAGGTGACTCGCCGGCCAAACCTGCAGGCAGGCACAAAGGATTGGTGAGAGAAGACCAGGGAAAGAGTGGGAGATCCAACTTTTGGGGTGCCAGCTAAGCTGGTGGAGGGCACAAGTGCCCTGGTGGAAATTGTCGTACCCAACAGAGCTCAGCGTCCTGGGTGCTCACACAGGGAAGGTGACTCCCTAGAAGGGAACTATCTCCTTCCAGGCTGAGGAAGGAGAGGAGAGAAGGAAGGACAGGGACACTTACCGGTCACAGGCTGAGCCTAGAGTCACACAACCCAACAACCAGCCCAGAAGATAACTCATCTGCTCCAGGGGCACCTTCCATTGATCCCCACATACGAGATTCCACTGTAGGAGAACAGAGAGGACCCACCTGTAACGGCCCCAGGGTGACCATGTGTTCCATTTCCCACCCACCCTCATCCCCCAGACCAAGAGGTGATGCAGGGCTAGACACTATTTCATCCACATTTTCCTGGGGCGGGGAGGGGGGTGATAATCACACAGCCTAGGAGCTGGACAGGACTTTTAAAAAACCATCTTGTTCAGCTACTTCTTTTTATAGAGCTGAAGTTACATGCTTATGGTCACACAGATGGCAGGGCTGAGATTAGAACTCAAATCTCCTGACTCAGTCCAATCCCCTCTCCAATTGGACATCAATCCAGCTCCCCCACCCACCCACCCCAAATGCCCCATCTAGCATGCTAGTGTCAAGGAAGGACCTGGCGGGTTTCCCAAACGGACTCAGCCCTTTCCCCCGACCCCTGACCCCCATTCTGGGCCTCAGAGGTGATATTAGAGGCAGACCTTGAACCAGCGGGACCCCCAGAGCTGTAGTCTCAGGTGGGAGTCTCAAGCTGAGAGTAAGTGGGAACGAGGGAAGGAGAAAGAAGGGAGGGGGAAGGGTAAGAGGGAGATGACAGCCCCCTCCCATCATTGAATCTGAGCTGGAGGGTCCTTAGAGAGGTCATCCACCCAGGCTATCCTGAGCAAGGAACCTGTCTACAACACCCTAACAACTGGCCATCCAGGCTCCACCTGAAAACTCTCGGTGAGAAGGAAGCCCTACCTCCTAAATAGCTCTTGGGAAGTTTTGTTCCTGATATCAAACACCACCAGACAGCACTTCAGATACTTGAAGGCTTCTACCGCATACTAAACACTACCACCAGACCGTAAAGTCCTGGTCTCTCTAGCAGACCTGGGGGCCCCTTGCCCCCTGCCTCAATACAGTATTGGGCCCTGGTCTCTTAGAGCAGATCCACCAGATTTGAGCCCGTTCAAGCTGAGTGTCTCTGGACTTTGAGGTGCCCCCAGGCTGGTGCAAGAACAGAGAGAACCCTAGGTTTGGAGTCAAGAAGCTGGGCTCGAATCCCTGCTTACTAACTGCATGACCTTGAGCAAGTCACTCCCCTCGGCTTCCTTCTCCGATAAATGAAGTGAGGACGCCTCAGTTTCCCCTCGGGGCTCCGCACCTGGGTGATGGGGGTGCGCAGCAGGCCGGCGGCGGGCAGCGCGAAGGTCCAGCCGCGGGTGCAGGGCCCGGTGCCATTGGGCTCGGGGCCCGGGCCCGGGTAGCGGAGCAGCAGGCAGGGGCTCCAGCCGCGCGCGGGCGGCGGCAGGCGCGGGAGGCTGGCGTTGAGCAGCTCCGGGCCGGCCAGGGAGCGCAACTCCGGGGGCAGCAGCGCCGGGTCTGGCCGGCAGTGGTGAGCGGGCGGCGCCGGGAACAACAGCACCTCGGAGCTCAGCGCCAGCGCCAGGGCCACATTGGGCAGCCAGGAGGCGGCGGCCACAAGCCGGAGCTGGCGGCCCCAGGTGCGCAGCGCGAACACCCCACGCGCGTCCAGGTCCATGGCCCCAGAGCAGCTGTAGCAAAGAATCACTGAGCGTGGCCCCAGGTGCGCGGGGATGGGCGGGGATGGGCGGGGATGGGCGGGGGTGGGCGGGGATGGGCGGGGACAGAAGGAGGGGAGGGGCAGAGGGAGGGGAGAGGTGCCAACCCCCACCCGCTACCCCAATCCCGAGATTTAAGAGGCGCGCGCCAAGGACTGGACCTGATTCTGGTTGGCGACTGGGCTGTCCCGGTGGCTTTCCCCGCCCCCGTTTCAAGAACCAACCTTTAACCACCCAGGAAAGCCCCAAGGAGGGACGTTGGTCCTTGGTTCAGCTCCCCAGGGTAGCGGCCTGAGCCCCTACAGGTGGGTCCTGGAGGCCTGGGAGAGGAGGCCCTCCGGGGAGGAGCTTACAGTGAACCTTGGGAATCTGAGCTGGAAGAGATCTCGGGAATCCTCTCAGCCTACCCTTATCTTGAGTTTCCTCTGTCTTGTAGAGGAAACTGAGGTGCTGCAGAAGCCAGAGATTAGCCCTGATCAGTCAGCCGCAGAAGGCCCTCTAGCTCCATAGAACCCAGTGATGAAAGCTGGCTGTGTACCCTGGCCAAGGTCCTGAAGAGGGTATGCTTCCTTCCTGACGCTCAGGTGGTGAATGAGGAGGAGCGCTGGTCTGGGGTGCTGCAGAGGGGCGCCGCTTAAGGGATGCACTAACTCAGCTTAGGTTCCTTCTAATCCAGTTTCTTTGACCTTTGCCATCGCTCCCCTCCCTTTATTAAGGGAGAAGCCTGGGCCCAAAGGCAGAGAAATGACCCGTTCAAGGAAGGAAACAAGGGTTTATTAAGCACCAATTGTGTGCCAGGCACTGTGCTGAACACTTTAGAAGTTTTCTCTTATTTAAGACTCACATGGACCCTAGGAGGTAGGCACTATCATTAACCCCATGTTACAGTGGAGGAAACTGAAGCAAACACTGTGCCCAGGGTTTCTTTACAGGCTGCTTCATACAGTCGGCATCTGAAGCTAGGTTTGAACACAGATCTTCCTAGCTCCGGGCCTAGCGCTCTATCCAGTCCACTACCTAGCTAGCTCAAGGCTGTCCAAGGCTAAACTCAGGTTGCTGGGACTGGAACCCAGAGGATAAGTCCTCAGGAGAATTGGGAATTCCAGCAAAAACTAACTGCAAACCACTTGTCAGGTAAATTGGAGAAGAGCTTTTTATTCCTGCATGAATTACCCTGGCTATCCTTTCTCTGGAGTCCTTTCCAGCTCTGAGCTCCTGTGATCAGTGTGGTACAGGAAAAAGGGCACCAGGTTTGAAATCGGGAGAGTGGGGTTCAAATATGGCTTCTCCCACCTGTGCGTGTGACCTTGGGAAAGTCAGTTCACGCATCAGCTACACGTTCTTCATCTGTAATGTGAAGTTAGGACAAAAGGAACTTTAAGGGTCTCAACAGCCAAAGGAAAGATGCTGTGACGTTTCGTCCCCACCTGCCCCTCCTAACACCTTCTTCTCCGGAGACAGGCAGGCTGTTTCAGACTCTGGTGCGCTGAAGATCTGGATCTAGCAGCAGCTCGGGGATAGAACTGGGGGTCAGGACACCTGAGTTCTGGCTCTGCCACTGGCTTTGTGTGACTTTGTCAATCCTCTTTGACCCCTGGGAGAAGAAACCGGGACTCTAGTCCCACTCTGCCAGAAACGTCTTGTGTTACCGCCGACCAGTTCCCCTAGCCTCTTGGGGCAGAGTGTGTCCATCGATCAAGTGTGGTGTAGTGAGTAAGCCATTGGACTCAGAGGCAGAAAAACCCTGGTTTAAATCTTGCCTCTGACACTTACTGTATATAACAACTCTATGCCTGGCACATGGTAAATGCTTAATAATAAATGTTTGTTGACATGTTGACTGACTGTGACTCCTCTGTAAAGTGAAGTAGTTGAACTTGGTGACCGCTAAGATCCTTTTCCAACTGTAAATCTTAACTGTGATCCTACATGAAAGTACCATTTACATGTCAGCTATTATTTCTGGAAAAATAAATGGGCAGGGAAGACAAACTGTGTTTGCTTTCAAAGAGCTGGTCCTGGAGTTAGAGGCTCTTTTCTTTGAGATTCATGATTCTCACCCAATCTGATGAGATGGATATACCCAGAAATTCAGTAATTCAGGGCATAAAATTTGGACCTGCCTACTGTGATCTGTGGTGTGCTGCTGCCCCCTAGTGGTCAACTAAGATATTAAAGAGTAACGGTCTCGGGTTGGCTTCTCCTTCCATTGCATCACTTGATGGGAGGATAGTCAGGAAGGAGTGGGCAAAAACGTGTTTGTGAGTCATTGAAGCTAGAGCTGGGGAAATGAATTTGTGTGCTCAGGGTAAATGTTGAAAAGGATGTGGAAAAATTGGAGCACTAATTCATTGTTGGTGGAATTGTGAAATGATCCAACTACTCCAGTATCTTTGCCAAGAAAATCTCAAATGGGGTTGACGAAGACTTGGACACAACTAAAAACAACTGAACCAAAAAAAAAATTATAAAATTCTTTACCATTCTCGTGCAGACCCTTATCATCGCACACCTGGACTATTGCAGTGACTGCTGGTGAGTCAGCCTGCCTCAAGTCTCTCCCCACTCCAGCCCTTCAGATCTCATCATGTCACCCTCCTACTCAATAAACTCTAGTGGCTTTCTATGGCCTCCAGATACAAATGCAAAATGCTGTTCAGCATTCAAAGCCTTTTATAACCTAACCCCCTCCTACCTTTCCAGTCTTCTTACACTACACCTACTGTGGGACAGGTACTCTCTGATCCAGCAATGCTGGCCTCCTGGCTATTTCGGAAACAAGACCCTCCATCTCTTAGCTCTGGGCATTCTTTCTGGGTGTCCCCCGTGCCTGGAATGTTCTCCCTCCCTGTTCTGATTGTTGCCTTCCCTGGCTTCCTCTAAATCCCAACTCAAATCCCACCTTCTACCCAAAGCCTTCCCCAACCCCTCTTAATTCCAGTGCCTGTCCTCTGTTCATTTCCTACGTATAACTTGCTTTGTATCATTAAATTATAAGATCCTTGAGGGCAGGGACTGTGTTTTGCCTCTTTTTGTATCCTTAACACATAGTAAGTGTTTATTGAATTAAACTTCACCACCCTGTGAGATAGTTATTCCAAGTATTATCATCACCCCTCTTTTACATAATAGCCAGCATTTATATATCCACATTAAGGTTTGCAAAGCACTTTACAAAGCCTGGGAGATAGATGCAGTTTTTGGCCCTGTTTCACAGATGAGGAAACCAAATGCCCACAGTCAGAAAGCTAAGTGTCTGAAGTCAAATTTGAACTCAAGTCCAACACACCAGACTGCCTAGCTGTCCTAGGTGCCATGGGAAAGGTTTGGGTTTTTTTTAACAAAATAAGCATTTCCATAACATAGTGCAGTAAAAAAAAAAAAAAAAGATGGTTAGACATGATATCATGTACAAGTTGCTATTCCTTTCAAATATACAACAAAATTATCATGTAAATTTCTTTTTTCCCTTTTTTCTTCTCTCCCAGCCTCCCCCCCCCCAATCTAGAGACGGCTACCATTAGACACAAACACGTGTGTGTGTATGTGTGTATATATATATATGTATATACGCATATATATGTATATGTATATATATGTAAAATTATTCTAACTAGGTGGTGCAGTGGATAGAGCACCAGCCCTGGAGTCAGGAGGACCTAAGTTCAAATTCAGCTTCAGACACTAGCTGTGTGACCCTGGGCAAGTCACATCACTCTGATTGCCTCCAACAAATAAATAAACAAAGTTACTACAGGTCTCTTCATTGTCAAATCTCATGACCTTTTTTCATTCCTTATTCTTCTGCCTTTGACACCATTGATCACCCTCTTCTCCTTGATGGTATCATTATTATATATGTTCAGGAATCCTCTCTCCCGCTTCTCCTCCTTCCTATCTGACTACTCTTTCTTAGTTCCCGGTCACACCTGATAACCATGAATGTCCCACAGGGCTCTGTCTTGGGCCCTCTTTTCCTTTTATGCTTTTTCACTTGGTATTCTCATCAGCTCCCTAAGGATTCAGTTATCATAGCTTTTTAATGCTTCTTAAACCTACTTATTGAAATCAGCCCTAACTTCTCTACTGACCTTCAGTCTTGGGTTTCCTACTACCTACTAGACATTGGGAACATTGGACATCTTAAATTCGACAAGTCCAAAACTAATTATCCTCCCCAACCCTGCCAAACCTTTCCCATCACTGTCCAGCCCATCACCATCCTGAACATAACCTAAGTGAGAACCTCAATTCCTCATTCTCTCTCACCCTCTATATCTGATTTATTGGCAAGGCCTGTCCATTTTAATCTCTCCCACATGGCCCTTCTTTCCTCTGACACCGCTACCACCATTACTTCCCAGCTGAGTACTATCGAATGGTTGCCCCAGATCTCTCCCCGCTCCAGTCCATCTCCACTCAGTGGTCAACAGTGATCTCCCTAAAGCACAAATCTGACTATGTCACCCTTCCTCCATTCAATAAGCTCTAATGGCTCCCAGTTACCCCCAGGATCTAATATAAAAACCCTCTGTTTGGTGTGTTCAAAGCCGGATTCCATAACCTGCCCCCACAACCACCACCTTTCCAGTCTTCTTATACCTTACCCTTATGTGCGCTGCTATCCAATGACACTTGCCTCCTTGCTGTTTCTTGCACAAAACTTTCTGTCTCCAGACACCATGCCTGTTGTCCCTCATGCCTGGAATGCTCTTAGTCTTCATCGCCACCTCCTGGCTTCCTTGCCTTCCTTCAAGTCTCAGCTAAAATCTTACCTTCTACAGGAAACTTTTCATAGGACCCGTTAATTCTAGTACCTCTCTCTCTCTCTCTCTGTTGATTATTTCAAATTTATCCTGTATGTAACAAGCACATAGGTGTTGGGTTGTGTTCTTCTTTTTTTGCTAGTTGTCATTCCCATTAGATTGGCATCCCCTTGAAGGCAGGGACCGTCTTTTGCTAATTATTATTGTAGAAGGGATTCTTAGAGATCATCTGGACAAGACAGTATCTAAGTTTCTGTTTAGCTCTGAAATTCTGATTTGTATCTCCACCACAGCACACACAAGAATGTGTTACTGTTGTGTAATTATATATGCTTCCTGTTTCAATAAATTATTTGTTCCTGTCCTTCCTGCATTTAAAATAAATTTTAATCAGCAAAAATCTGCCTTCTGTCCCCGCTCCAACTTCCCACCACTGAAAATGAAAGAAAAACAAAACTGCTGTTATAAACATGTATAATCAAACAAAATAAATTTCCTCATTGGCCATGTCCAAAAAATTATACATCTCATTCTGCACCTTGAGCACTTTACTTCTCTGTCAGGAGGTAGGTAATATGTTTTATTATTAATCCTCTGGAATTGGGGTTGGTGATTACACCAGAGCTCCAAATTATTTCAAAATAGTTTGTCTTTACTATATTGTTGGCACCGTGAGTTGTTCTGATTCCACTCTGTATCCGATCATATAAGTCTTCTCAGGTTTCTCTGAAATCATCTCCTCTTTTTTATACCACAATAGTATTCTATCACATTTGTATACCATAACTTGTTCAGCCATTCCTCAATTTATGGGTCAGATTCCCATTCTCAGCCACCTCAAAAAAAGAGCTATAAATATTTTTGTACATCTTAGAATTTGTTTTGCTTCGGATTAATCCCTCTCTTAAACAATTCCCCCTTCTCTCCTTTCCCTTCTATTTCTCTGTTGAATAGAATGTATTTTTGTACTCAGTTCTGTGTGTCTTCTTCCCTCTTGTCTAGTTCATATGTGAGGTTCAAGTGTCAGTTGCTTCCCCACCCCCTCCTCCTTATTTGTGTAGATGTCTATTTGTGCTCCTTCATTACATGAGATAATTTTTCCTAACTTTCTTTTCCCTTCTATCCCTAGTGCATTTCTCTTCTTCTTCCTTTCCATTCTTCTCTTAAGATCAATAAAAAGTAACAGAGCCACTCCCAGGCTTTTGTCTATGTAGATCCCTTGTATGACCCCTGATGGTGATAGCATTTAGAGAGTCTGTAGGGTTCCTATTGGGAAAAAGCCATAAAATACAGCAATAAGTGAAAAGCTATAAAACCTTAAACTTTGTGAAAGGTGGAAGCCTGAACATGGTGACCTGCTACCAATCATAACTTAAATACTGAATCATATTTTAGTCACTGAGTCAAAATGTAAGATACCATGACCTATGAAAACTAAAACAAGAATATTGTGACTTATATGTGACCAGGACATGATCGATATCACACTTATGTTTGGGCATAACACTGGCTTAACTCCCAAGCTCATCACTAAGCAGAAAACCAAAAATATCCAGCAATCAGTAATGATGCACTCTCTAGCTCTTCCTTTTGTCTGTTTCCTATAATTACCATGGGGATTTGGGGGGTTCTTAGTGGAGACCCATTGAACTGTCTAGCAGCCACCCCAGATTGCCCCCATTTGTAAGTATTCATGATTGATCAAACCACTAACTATAATCATTCTAGAACTCCATGGCCTCTTCCTTTGGTATCAAAAGAACACCCCACAGTTATAGGGGAGGTACAGGGTTCCCTAGTTAGAGGAATTGTGGACCTTACAGGGCCACACATGTCATTTCCCCATGTGAGAATGTAAATAGTCTATCCTTTTTCAATCCTTTGTTATAGTTTGTTCAGGACTACCTTTTTATGTTTCTCTTACCCTGAGTGTTTGAACTTCACTTTCTATACAGCTTTGGACTTTTCATTAGGAATGTTTGGAAGTCCTCTATCTTATTAAAGATGCTTTTTTTTTTCATCTTTAGGATTATATTCAGTTTTCCTGGGTAAATTTTCTTGGCTATCAGCATATATCCTTTGCTTTCTAAAGATAGTATTCCAATCTCTCTCCAGTTCTTTATGGTGGTGAGTAAATCTTGTATGATCCTTATTGTACCTCCTCAGTATTTGAATTATTTCTTTCTGGCTGCTTGCAGCATTTTTTCTTTGACCTGGAGGCTCTGGATTTTAGCTCTAATGTTCTTGGAAATTTTGACTGGGAGACTCTTTCAAAAGATTGGATTGGTAAATTCTTTCTCTTTCCATATTGCCCTCTGGTTCTAAAAGATCTGGGAAGTTTTATTTTATTTCTTGAAATACATTGTCTAGGCTCTTGTTTTGGTCATAGTATTCAGGTAGTCAATGATTCTTGAATTTTTTCCCCTCAGTCTGTTTTCCAGGTCAGTTGTTTTTCCTATGAAATAGCTTACATTTTCTTCTGCTTCTTTCAGTCTTTCTACTTTAATATTTCTTGTCGTCTTGTGGAGTCAATGGTTTCTATTTGCTCTATTCTAGGCAAAATTTTGTATCTCTTTTGCAAAACCATTGATTCATTTTCTAGTTTTATATCTCTAATTTCTTTTACAATTTTTTTCTCTAGCATTCTCATTTCACTGGCAAAGGCACTTTTAACTCTTAAAAAATGTCTTGCTTTATCTCTTCCACGAATTCTGGTTGAATGTGTGCCCCTGCTTTGCTTATAGATGTTTTGAGGTAATTGTCTTCTGCAAGGTTTTTGTCTTGCACATCCCTGTTACTATAATGGTTGATTATGGTGAGATTTTTTTTTGTTTGCTCATTCTTTCAGCCTACTTTTACATTTCAGATTTAATGCTAGGGCCAGGCTTTGTGTACTTTTGGAGGGAAGGTCTAGACTTGTCCTTTTTCTGCTTTCTTGGAGTATTACATTTTGTGTGTGTGTGTGTGTGTGTGTTCTCAAGGACAGCTAAGGCTGAGGATCTGCAAGCTTTTAGTGCTCCCAAAGTGGTCTGAACCATGGCAGATCTGATCACTGTACCCTCTAGTCTGCAATTTGGGACCTGGGTTTCAGTCTGAGCAACAGTAGATCACTGCTGGACTCAACCACTGTCAGCCAGGTGGGAAGCTCAGTTACAGAACTGCAGGCTTCCTTCCTATTCATTTAAACATGTTTCAATGACCCCCCCCCTCTTTCCCTCTCTCTCTCTCTCTCTCTCTCTCTCTCTCTCTCTCTCTCTCTCTCTCCTTTTCCTTTCTTGCCTTTCTTTCTTCCTCTTCTTTCCTTTGCTTTTCCTTCCTTTCCTCCTTTATTTATTTCTCTCTTTTCCTTACTTTCTTTTTGTTTTTGTATTACATAATGGCACTGTTTCTTTTGTAAGGGCTTAGCAAGGTGCCTGGTACACAGCTGTATAAAAACTTAGTTCCTTCTCTCTCCCCTCCAGAATAATACTGAATGGAATCAACTCTAAGCAGGTGCCAACCAGCATTGGTAGAAAGAATTCTCCATACAAATGAAATCACAGATCTGATGCTTCCATCCCCTCCATTCCCCCCTTCCCTGCCCAAGTAATAATAATAATAATAATAATAATAATAATAGACATTCACAGTGATGATCCTGACTCATATTTTATATTTTTATAAACATTCATCTGTTTCACTTAAATTGTTAGATTTATTGACATATAATTGGGCAAAACAGCACTTCATAATTGCTTTAATATCATCTTCATTGGTGACAAATTCACCCTTTTCATTTTTGATAGTAGTAATTTGATTTTCTCCTTTCTTTGTTTTTTAAAGTCATTTTGTTTTTATCTTGATTTTTCCATTAAATCAGCTCCTAGTTTTATTTATAGTTTAGTGGTTATCTTACTTTCGATTTTACTCATCACTTCTTTGATTTAAAGGATTTCTGATTTGGTGTTTAATTGGAGATTTTTAATTAGTTCTTTTTCTAGGTTTTGGGTTTGTTTGTTTGTTTTTTAGTTTCATGCTCAATTCATTGATCTGCCTTTTCTCTATTTGTCTGAGATCACAATTGCTACCCCTACTTTTTTTTTTACTTCAGTTGAAGCATGATAGATTCTGTTTCAGCCCCTTATCTTTACTCTGTGTGTGTGTGTGTGTGTGTGTGTGTGTGTGTGTGTGTGCTTCAAGTGTGTTTCTTGTAAACAACATATCATTGGGTTCTGATTTTTAATTCACTCTGCTATTTGTTGCCATTTTATGGGTGAGTTTGATCCCATTTGTATTTATAGTTATGATGACTAACCGTATATTTCCCTAAATCCTGCATCATTTTCTCTCTCTTTTACCTTGTTTCTTTTCAAAAGTGTTTTGCTTCTGAACATTGTTTCCCCCAATCTGCCCACCTCTTCCCTTATTTCTCTCCCCTCCTACTTCCCTGCAGAGTAAGATAGATTTCTATACCCAATTGAGTGTGTATGTTATTCCCTCTTTGAGCCAATTCCAATGAGAGTAAGGTTCAAGTGTTCCCTGCCACCACCACCCCCATCTTCCCCTGTACTGGAAAAGATATTTGCACCTCTTTTATTCAAGATCATTTACCCCAATCTACCTCTCCCTTCCCCCTTCTCCCAATGCATCCCTTTTTCTCACCCCTTAATTTTATTTTTTTGTATATCACCCCATTATAGTCAACTCATACCTGTGCCCTCTATCTGTGTACACTCCTTCTAACTGCCCTAATAATGAGAAAGTCCTTAGTTGTTACAAGTATCATCTTCCTATGTAGGAATGTAAACAATTTAAACTTATGGAATCCTTTATGATTTCTCCTTCCTGTTAACCTTTTTTATGCTTCTCTTGAATCTTGTATTTGAAAGTCAAATTTTCTATTCAGCTCTGGTCTTTTCATCAGGAATGCTTGAAAGACCTCAATTTCATTAATTTGGCTATAATATTTGGCTATAATATTCTTAGTAGTTTTCATTTTGTGATCTCTTTCAGATAGATTCTTTCAATTTCTATTTTATTCTCTGGTTCTAGGATATCAGGGCTGTTTCCTGTGATAATTTCTTGAAATATGATATCTAGGAGGATAGCCTTATACCCCTTCTCACTGAGGAGAGCAGTGTGTCTGGCCTCTGGCCCCAACATACTGCTCCAATTTCTGGTAGGAATCAAAGTCTCCCTTGGAGAAGGATGGGGAAAGGAGATGCTAGAATTACTTAGAACCCAAATCTACCTCTCTGAAACTCATACTCTCCTGATTGGTGACTGACTCTTTTAGACCACGACTTCTCAAACACACACACACACACACCCCAGTTCTGAAACTATGAAACACAATTAAATCAACTCTGCCATTTTGCCTGGACCTGGTCTATCTATTCCCCTATGTTTTCACTCACCATGTCTCTATCTTTTAGGACCAAAGTGCTCCGTTCTGGCTACCATTCTCTTATGTGTGTTGTCTCCTCCATTAGAGTACAATGTCTTGCCTTGAGGTCAAGGACTAACCACTTTTGTTTTTGTACCTCCAGGGCTTAGTACAGTGCTTGGCACACAGTAAGGTTTTTGATCAATACCTTTTATTCATTCACTCATGTTCTTTTATGGTTAAGCAGAATAATAAATCTAATCTTTCTATGTGATAGCCATTCAAGGATTGAAGTCACATCTCACTCAAATCATCTCTCGGGTAAATTTTCCCTGTCTTCAAAAGATCTTTTTCTGGCATGATCTTGAGGCCCTTCTCTATCCTGGTGGCTCCACTCTAGACACTGTCTAGCTTTTCAATGTCCATTCTAAAATATTCCCTGACAACTGAACACAATATTTCAGATAAGGTCTGACCCAAGCAGAAGACAGTGGAAAGATCACTTTCCTGGTCCTGTATACCCTACCCTAACATTAGCTTTTTTGGATGCCAGGCCATACTGCTGACTCATTTTGCAGTCAACCTCAACACCCAAACCTTTTTCACAGAGACTGTCATGCATCCCATGCCTTGTCCTTGGGAAGTTGATTATTTTTTTTACCTCAAATCAAACACTGCATGTATCTATACTAATTTTCACCTTCGTTTTGGCTCACTGTTGTAGTTCATTAGCTTCCTAAGTGTGAATGTCCCATGAGGCTCTATTCTGGGTCTTTAGCTTTATATTATCCCCCTTGATCTAATCAGCTCCCAAGGATTCAACTATCTCTACACTGATGACTAACAAACCTGTATATCTTGTATGATGTTATGAGTGGTAGCTTAGACAGAGAGATGGGCTTGGAGTCAGGACCATCTGGGTTCTAAGCCTGCCTTGGACATTAACTCTGAGGTGCTAGACCAGTGACTCACCCTCTGTGTGCCTCAGGAACTTGCTTAGGAGTTATTTACTAAGTGTAAAGAGGGCATTCTCTAGCTGATTGAAATCACAGATCCTCTGTATTCACCCAGTTCTTATGAGGAAGAAATGAGTGTGTACACACACACACACACACACACATACATATATACACATACATACACACATATGCACATATATAATATACACACATGTATACACATATATACATATACACACACATATACATATATATATAATGTCAGCCATTATTTGCTAGATAAACCCATAATTTTCTTAGTGTTGTATTTGAGTCACGATTATATTTGTCTGAAAATGAATTAGTAAGAACAGCATTCCATCTTTTTCTGTGATTGGAAACAATTTATATAACATAGGGATTATAAATTCTTGGAAATTTTGAGAAAATCCTCCTCTGTACCCACTTGGCAAACCTTTCATTTTATAGATGTCACATGCTAAACTCCATGGAGCAATCTGTACAAATCATTGGGGAAGTGGGCAAAGTCCTCAGGTGTGGCACATAGTCAAGTGCCAGTGGGTAGAGGAACACAAGGAAGCCCATGTGAAGTCATCCCTCTCCTCTCTCTCCCTTTTTGTCCTTGACTTCTAGGGTCGCTAAAATAGAAATGTGTATGCAAACACACACACACACACACACACACACACACACACACACACACACACACTATATATATATATATATATAATATGCATAGACACACACATATGTGTATATATAGTTCATGTAAAGAATTAAAGGTTAAAATTCAGATTCAAGTTCAGTTTAAAATTCTTCTCTTTGTTCTTATTTCTCCTTGTTTATGATCTTGGGCTCGTGCAATGTTTGAAAATTTTGAGAGACATAATTTCTGGGTAATTAATCATTATATTATTAACGCTAGCATTTTATTAATAAAAGGGTCAGTGACACTCTTGAATGCCAAAGACCAATCATGGCAGTAGCCTCACAGTTTATATGCCATTGGAAGAATGGGTGTTCCTGAGGGTGGCAATCAACTCTGATTGGTTGACAACAATTAGTGAGAGAGAATGACTATTACAATGAGAGGTTGACCTATTCTAATGAGGGGCCAGGGTATGTAACTTTGATTATGTCATTCACTTCTAAAATGTCCAACCTTGGGCCACCTAATTAAAGAATTTATCCCCACCCAAACCTGTGTAGAGGACAATAGGCTTCCCCACCTTAGATGAAATTCCTTGTAAGGTTGGGTGGGGTCTAACCAATATTGAGGAGAAAGTTAATTCAACCTTCAGAGACTGAGCTTTGAAATGAGGACTTTAGAAAAAAGGGGAAGTCTGGGTCTCCCCAAATCATTGGTTATTAATAAGCATTTCTCTCAGCTGTCTAAAGGTTAATATGCTGATGTTGGTGGAAATGGCCCAGGGCTGGTCCCACTACACAGCTGCTTCTTCATTTGCTAGCCTCACACTAGATGTTAGGTGAATCTACAGCTTTTATTCCAGACCAACTCTATATCCCCACCACCAGTGCCCCCCAAATAATCACATATGCCAGGCTAGTGTGCTAAATTAACTTTATGTATCAGGAAAGATGAGAGAACAGAAAGGGGGAAGAGAACAACACACTTGGCGGGCAGAGAAATTGATCAGCACAGAGACTGGAAATATGGCAGCCCAAGATTTTCCCACTGCAGGAAGAAAGGGCTTCCTGCTTAGATGTGGAGAGGGGCAAGTTAATACCTTCCGCCTGGGCTCAGAGACAGGGAAAGGGAGACTGTCTCTGAGAGAAACTATTTCATCCACACTGGATTAGGCCCACACCCCAGTGGCAACACTTCAGAGACAACAGCTCTGTGATCATTGGTTCTCATAGCCTTTCTAGATTCAGGTGCTGAGAAGGAAACAAGTTAATTGTTAATTGATGCATCCCCACATGTGATATCTCTGTTTCTGTAGATGTGTCTCTATTCATGTCTTTGCCTCTTTTTCTCTATCTCTGTCTTTCTGCATCCTTTCTTTTTGTGTTTCTGTCTCTCTGACACCCCTGCCTCAAAATGGAGGACATATCTGCCCTCTTTGAATCCAAAACTCTCTCTTTTCTTCTTCCTTTTTCCTTTATCTACTCAGAGCACCCTCCCTTTTTTTTTTAATTTTTTTTGTTACAAGAGATGGCTTGCTGAGTGAAGGGGGAGGGTTTAATTCATAAATGAAGGTGATATAAGAAATTAATTCAATTTTTAAGATGTTCCCCCTTCTAGGAGTACTTCTGTCTTATTAGAGAGCTCTCAAAGACTCTTAAAAATCTTCAAGAATGTTGGACAAGATCTCTGGGGTCCTTTCTAGCGCCATGATTCTCTGACCCAAAAGAATGAAGCTCACTGGTGACACAGAGAGGAGGTGTTTGTTTTTGTTTCACTAGGGGTAGGTGTTGGTGTAAGGGGAATGAATATCCCTCAAATGTTACCTATTACCAAGACTAGCCCTCTTTTATAGGGTGATAGGAGTTGTAAGGCCTTAGAGAACATCTAGTCCTGCCCATTCATTTTACAGATGAGAAAACAAAGTCCTAGAGATTGGAACTAAGTTGCCCAAGATCACAAAGCTGTTAAGTGGCAGACCTAGGATGGGAACTTGACTCCATATCCTATGCTTCCCTACAACATGCAGTCTGCTCCATTTTCTTCTTACCTTTCCAGTTTTTCTTTTTTCTTCTCCCACTCCTCGTGGTCTAGTGGAGACTGCTTTAGTGCCCTGGGTCATTTCAGAGGCTAAAAGGCTCTTCCACTGATCTAGGTAATGCGAACAGTGAGGAGTCATGAATTCTTGGGCACCCCCAAGGGGCTACCATTAACTTTGGTGTTTTCTTTGTTCTTCACACACACACACACACACACACACACACACACACACACACACACACATCTCTCTGACCCTTTTTGGAAGAGTCAGTGAGTGAACAGTATCACCAAAGGGAGCATGTAACATGGGCTTCTAGGGTCACCCCCATTCTGGCCCCTACCTTTCTTTGCAACATACCTCCTGTTCACCCACATATCTGGTCTTTGCTCCACTCTTCCCTGAAAACACAGTAGAAACATATTTAAAACCTCCTTTTTAGTTCAACTGAAAATAAGAATAAATATTTCTCTAGTCCAAGGTTTTCTCCAAATTTACCTGAAGGAAGAAAATTTTATCAGTTTATCATTTAATCAACCTTCTCGGAAAACAATGTCCTCTGCTTGAATTCTTCCTCTTTGACCTAACTCCTTTTTCTTGGGAAAGTATATATAATGTGTGAAAGGAACAACAGCTATGGGCCCCCAAAAGGATGAATGATGGTAATCAAACTTAGAACATGCAGTGAGGTGACTCAATAGATAGAACATTGGACTTGGAATCAGGAAAGCTTGAGGTTGAATCGCCCCTTAGATACTTCACCTCTGTCAGCTTCATTTTCCTCTTCTGTAAACTGGGGATCATAATAGCACCTTCCAGGGTGGTTGTAAGTGATAAAATGAGATAATATTTATAAAGGGACTTATAAACCTGACAGTACTATATAAATGCTAACTGTTTCTGTTATTCCATTAGATTGTGATCTCCTCGAGGGCAGGGACTGTCTGATTTTTCTGCATATCCCCAGTGCCTGGAACACAGTAGGTTCTTAATAAATGCTTTTTGAATGACTGATTTTGAGAGGCATGGTCAAGAAAGAATTGAGTGATTTTAGGAGAATGATTCTCCAGGGGGCATTTCCAAAATATTAAGGGCCTATTTTTCTATTAGATAAGTCAGAATATTAACACCAAACTGTCATATTGTAAAATTTTTCTTGTTCAAGATTCCTATAAATGTTCATTCTAAATGTCTTATGTTAGAGACATGTCCAAGACATCAGCTCAGACCTCTCAAGTAGATCAATTTCTTAATTTAGAATAATGAAAAATTAATTTTAAAAATTGTTTCTGGGAGATTTGTACCTAAGACACAGAGTATGGTCATAATCATTTTCCCCTTACCGTAGCTTGCATGTTCCCTTAGTTTGCTGCTTGGAATGTGGCATCCCTTCCCTAAATCCTACCTGGTCTTAAAGGCCCAGGCCAAAGCTCCCCCTCCCTCCCTGAATGAATGTTGGAAAATTACTAAGAAACCAGCATGGCCCCAAGGAAGAAATAAGAGAATATACCTCCTTCCATTCTTTTGCAGAAGAGGGAGTTGGAAGTGGGGAGCATCCTTAGATGTGGAATATTATATATGTTTTCATGTATACTAGCAACTCAGCAAATTTATCCCCCAGTTCTTTCAGTGCCTGGGGATACATACAGGCCTTGTGACTTGAATTTTTTTTTTTTTTTGAGGGCAACTAGATGCTATCTGAGCGTTCTCCTCGCTTATCTTGGATTTTACCTCTTCATTAACCATTTTCATTCAATCCTTCTACTTCAAGGACAGAAGAAAAATTGGGGGTTAATTCTGACTCCCTATAATTATCTGTTAGCATCATCTCATCCAACCCAAGACAGAGAATCAGTCTCTTTAAATATCTTCCACTTATGTTAGGGGTCTTAGAATTTTGCTCTCAAGTGTCTTCCATCCCTTTGTGGCTGACTATCCCCTATAGAATTTCAGGCCACAGTCTTTGATTCATCCTAACTGAATTCTGAAACCTATTCATCAAACTGTGCCTGGCTTTTGCTTTTTTCTTTCACAAACTCTGTGTGCTCTTTGATGCTCCTACTCTATCTACTTACTGGTTTCTTGACTCTCAAGACTAGAAGAGCAGCCCACTTTGTTGTTTCCTCTACCTTTAAATTTCATTAGAGTAACTCAAGATGTCAGTGCCTTTAGTGGAGAAAGTAGTGGAGAGTTTCGGCAGTTGTGCAGATAGGTGAAGTCTCCCATCATGACTCCATGACAAGATTGGGGAATGTTTCCTAAACTCCTCATCCATTTCTCCATTCTGGCTCGGTGGATTATAGTATACTTCTTATCATAACATTGCTTCTATCAGCTCCTCTTAATACTTTCCATCATGTTTTTGCCCCACTCGCTAATGGATTTCCTTACATGAGCATATGTTCTTGATTTAAAATGCTACTTCATCACACCTTCATCTAATGTTCCTTTGAATCACTTAACCTCCATCCATAATCCAGTCTTGAACCATATTCAAAAAATGATGGGAGAGGATAGTTCCAGAAAAACGTGGAAAGACTTGTATAAACTAATGCAAAGTGAGCAAAGTCAGGGTAATGATTTACACAGTAAAAAACAACATTGTAAAGGCAAGCACCTTTGGAAGACTCCGATCAATCCAGTGAGCCAATCAGGATTCCAGAGGGCCAATGATGAATCATGCTACCCACCTCCTGTCAGAGAGTCCTTGACAGACTCAAGATTGATACTGAAACATTTATTTTTCAACATGGCCAGTTCAAGAATTTGTTTTGCTTGTATACTATTTCTTACAAGCGGTTTTTTTTTTTTCATTTTGGAAGAGGTAGAAGAAGAGGTTAGGATGGGATTTTCCCCCTCCCACCCCAATCCTCCAGATAAGAAGGGAACAAAAGGAATCACAGATAAGTAAGATAGCTTTGAAAGTTACATGTTGAATTTATTATATACTTCAAAAGAGAAGCAAACTGTATGTAATAGACATTCCCAATTTCATGGACAATCCTCTCCTGTTCCATAATGTACACAGAAATGCTCATTTTAGTTGGCATTTGCTAAAACTGTGATTAAAAAATGAAACAAAATTTTTTTAAAAAATTAAGTAGTCCATCTTATTTATAACCCATAATCTGTGCATTTGCTTAGGGAATAGGGCATGGTTTTGTTGCTGCTCTTCTTGATATCGTCTCCAGTGAATTACTGGAGCTCTCGTGTGCCATGCCCACTACTCTGCCAGTATCTGACTTGGCAAACTCATGGATGTAGTTATTTTCTCTCTTCTCTACCTTCAGCTTATTGCCCTCATGATGAGATCCACAAGTCTTCAGGTGAATCTATTTTTACCAGCCCCCATCAGATGTACTCCTCTGTGGCCACCAAAATGATTTTCCTAGGGCACAGGTCTGTCCATGTCACCCCCTCCCCCAATTCAGTAGACTCCAGTGGCTCACATTGCCTCTTGGCAACAGATCAACTACAAACTGCTCTGACACTTAAAACTCTCTGACAATTTGGCCCTTTCCTACATTTCTACTCTTCCGGAACATTGTCTCCCTCCACATACTCAAAGGCCCATCCCTAACTGGCCTTCTCACACAGCAAGGATTGGTCTCCCATCTCCTTCTGTCCTTGTCTCGAATACTTACCCTTTGCCTCTTGGAATCCCTGGTTTTCTTTAAGACTTCGGTGAGGAATCATTTTTTGTAGGCGGCTTTTTCTGGTCCTCCAGCTGCTAGGGCCCTCCTCTCCAAGGTTATCGTGCATCTGCGTAATATCATATACATATATAAACACACATGTATAAATGTATATGCACATGTATGTATATAGAAATGTGTGTGCACATGTATATGTGTGTATGCACACAAAAAAACATACAGACACACATTACCTAAGACATGAGAATGTAATCTTCTTGAGGGCAGGGGTCCCTTCTTTTGTCCCCTAACTTAGCACAGATTAATGCATACTTGTCGACTGACCTTAAGGTGTGGTTAAGAAGTCCAAACCCACGTTCTCAGGTACCATCTTCTTAACCAGCTGTTCACTTCACAAATTCCTCTTTTTCTTTCTGAAACCTGCACCTTCCATCAACCGTAGCAATGAAATAATCACCTATTTCCCTAAGGTTAGCTTTTTGACCATGGCTTCACAATCCCAGCAATACTTTCTAGGTTACTTCCAGAACTGTAATTCACTCCCACAGAAATCATGAGGTCCATCTTGGTTGTTGAGTTTGACAGGCCTTGGAGAGGCTCCCTGTCGCATCTTGGATACGTGTCCTAGAAATGCAGCATTTTACCTTACTGTCGTTGTGTCTAGTTGGTATATGGCCACCTAGATACCCTTCATCAGAAAGTCATTACCCGGTATACCTTTTCTTGCTGAGAACATTTCCGTCAGTAGGTAAGCATTTATGTGCCAAGCATGTGCCAAGCACTGTGGATACAAAGAAAATTAAAAGAACGGAGCTCTCCCTTATTCTTCACATTCCCCTCCCATACATCACCAACAGCGGCTCAGGAGCACCCTCTAATTACACCCTTTATCTGGTCTGAGTAACTTGGAACTCATTCAGGACACCTAGACGTTTGACCCCTCACTAGAGTTTTAATTTCCTAGTTAAGTATTTTTGTTTTCATTCCAAAGATTGTTCTTGGTTGAAAAAAATTAAAGTGAGAACTGAAGTTTCCTGTACCCGTTATTCTGGTCCCAAATACTCCATCTTTTGACCTTCCTATTTCTAGTCTTCATTTGAAACTTCATTTTCATCTATTAAGAGATGGGCTTCTTTTTTTAGAAAGTATATACAATTCAGTATGAAGTTGTGCCAGCTAAGAAAGAGACTGGTCTATTTCCACACAGCTACCTTACAATTGCTCCACTCTTTAGGACAAAGACAAGAAAGGCAAACCAGCAGAGAATTCTCTGGGCATCACTTACCCAGGTTATTAAAAAACTTAGTGCTGGTAGTCAAAAAGCATTTATTAAGTACCAACTATATGGAGGCAGCTAGGTGGCTCTGAGGATAAAGCGCTGGGCTTGGAGTCAGGAAGACCAGAGTTCAAATCCTACCTCAGACACTCACTAGGTTTGTGACCTTGGGCAAGTCACTTAACCTCTGTTTGCCTTCATCCACTGGAGAAGGAAATGGCAAACCACTCCCGTATCTTTGCCAAGAAAACCTTATAGACAGTGTTGGTGTGATATGGTCCATGGAGTAATAGAGTCAGACAGGACTAAACAGCAATATGCCAGGAATTGTGCTGGGCTAGATTAAACAAACGATGGTACATAGAATATTACTGCTAACATAGAATGAAGATTTCAAGAAAACATGAAACGATACAGGGCCAGTTAAGAAGAACCAGGAAAATAACACACACAAGACTACTATGTAAATGAAAACAAGAAAGAAGAAGCTGAATATTGGTTATTGACCAAACTTTGCCCCAAATGAGGAAAAAATGCTCCTTTTAATGAAGAGGTTGGGGACAATAGGTATGTGATGTTTATATATGGTGCCAAACTTGGTTTTGTATTATAGTTTGCTTTTCATCTTTGGTCAAGGGAAGGCTCCCTCAGTAGGGGAGGAGAGAAATGTTTGGCAATAAATTCAAAAGTAAAAACAAAACTCTCACTTCCAAAGGGAGTAGAGAGAACATCTAGGGACTGGCAGAGGAGGGTTTCAAGCTAGTCTGTGAATGCCAACATAGCTAGGAAAGGTAGGTAATCAGAACGAAGGAAGCTGTACCCAAAAGTGACATCAAGTGTTGGATCTTGTAACAGGCAAGGGTAGGAATCAGGTCTGGATGTATTGGGCTCAGAATAAATAAGTGGTCAGAAGCAGTGACATCAGATAATGCCCATCTGCCTTGTCTCTAAAAGCCTTTATATCCTCTTTGCTTTACTAAGCAGGAGCCAACCCCTTAATGGTTTAGGTGGAAGGGCTCCAGAAAAAGCCAAGTGGGAACAAGTGTCTGAGAGGAGGCATCAAGGAGGGCCCAATTCTCAATTTTACGAGGGCGTTACTTGCCCAATGTCACATCCGGGTCGAGTGGCAGAGGCCCAATTTGACCCTAGGCTGATGTTTGGGCTCCATGCTGAATCAGACACGGGGTCTATCTATCTAAATTATGTTTCTCCCATCTGACAATTGATACAAATGCTTACCGTCACCCTATACACCCATCCCATCCCCCTTTCCAACCCACCCCAATAACCCTGGGAGACTTAAAAAGGACAGACAAGGTGGTAGTAGTTGTTTTTTTAAAATTTATTTACGAACATTATCTCTGAGGGACAACAGCATGTCTCTGGCGCTCATCTCTGTACATGCAACTGTAGAAAATAACATTTGTATTCACTTTGTCTCTTTCTGCAGGAAGTTGTACAGCTAAAGACAGTACTGGAGCGGCAGAGCTGTGGCCGAGGCAGCACCAGCACTGCCAAACAATATGTACACACACTACATTGTAAAAAAAAAATTACATTGTTACATTACAGACAATGCACTGTCGCTGCTGTTATAACCCCACGTTCTACGCAAATGGACCTAGTACAAAGAAAAGGGTGTGAACTGACCTGTGAGCTATTTACATCTATATACACTGTCTCAGAAGCATTACAAGGAGGGAAATTTACACTGTCCGGGGAGGGGGGGGCAGGGGGGGAATCCACAAAGCACATGGGTCAAAGGTAATACGTTACTTTTGCTATTGTTCCTTGAAATTGCTGATTAAAAGGACTCTCCATGCTTATACAGATTAATTTATGGTTATTTAACCAAAAAGGAAAAAAAAGAGCAGGGCTTGAAAGATATCTGACTGTAATTTGGTATGTCCCTTTGAGAAGGGGCAGGGAAGCGGGGAGAAATACATAACCTAGTTCATTCCTTCTGAATCTATGTGGGATATTTCTTCTCCCCACTTCTTCCTCCATCCTGGGAAATGAATCTGTGCTGGCTCTTTGACAGTAAGGAAAGCCAGCCTCTGAATTGGTTAATTTAGATTAAAAGAAAAGTGGGGGGGGGGGGGTAACAGTGACAGGATAAGGACCTGAAGAGTCAAGATGGGAAGGAAAACAGTTGTAATACATCCATGAAGCTCAAAAATACTGGAGCAAGGGGGCATCGTTACATTCCACTACGAGCAAAGTGACGTTACAGCGCATACAGAATCGCATCCTCACCGTGCACTGTCCACTTGAACAAGGCTGGGGGCATATTGAGGAGGGGGCTGTGCATAGCACCCACAAACAAAACATTCCTGTCAGGATAACTAGATGTTCAGAAGGAAAAGGAAAGTTGGAAAAGATTCATAGCAAACTGCTGGCCACACACAAAAGCTGACAGGTCTGTTTGCTGCCCTGGCTGGCTGCTCCCCACGTAGAGGAGGCTGGCGGAGTTCTTGGGCAGCAACGCTCTATCCTCCCCCCACCTCCCCAGAACCTGAAGATCTAGAAGGTGGCCCATCCAAAGCCCGAAATTCTATTATCTCTAAGCAGGGCTTGGAGAGGTGGGGGAAGAGAGCAGGCAGACAATTGGTTCCAAGAGCTTGTGTGGTAGGGCTAACCGTGGTAATGAACAGAGGAAGACTGGAGGCCTCTTTTCACTTGCCAGATCCATCTCCCCGCCTCCCCCTCTTAAATAGACTATAAAAATTGTCCTAAAGATTTTTTTTAATCCTCTCCCACCGAATAAGCTGCCCTTAATTCTACACCGATATTCCTACAGTGCCTCACACTTGGTGCTAACTCTTCCGAAAGAGTGAATACATTTTGACTCATCCTTTGGGAAGAGCTGCCTCTAGGCTGCCTCTTGTCCACTGCTGCACCAAGACCTTCCTCTTTCTCTCTTTCCTCTCTTTGCTTTCCCAAACACGTGTGTAATTCTGAGAACTCCGGGAATCTGATGATTGATCCCCAGGTGTGGGTGGAAGGGAGGAAGGGAGAGGTGACTAGGAAGAGAAAGGAGTCCGTTTGCTTCTCACGTGGCCAAAGCCAGGCTTCCTCCTCTTTAGCATTCAGGGACATCAGCACAGGAACAGAAGACACCAGACAAGTAAAACAATTTAAAACACTTTAAAATGCTGATAAAGTTGGACTTCTTTTCAACATGTCGAGAGCATACAGCGTTAACAAGGATTTCAAGTCACCATTTATACAGCACCAAATGTCTCTTTGCACATATTTCTGGGCACATTTCTGGAGGCCCAATGTCTCAACTGTCATGCAACTAACTTGTTTGGGGGTGGAGGGAGGGAGAGTTGAGCAGATATTTCATCTTAGGCATTTCCTAAATTGAAGCTGATTTATAAATAAATAGGGAGAGTGCATTGGGGAAAGGTGCCTGGATTGATTAAAACAAACAAAAACAACAGACCATTTGGGAGAAGTACTTAAAATCTGTTTCCACTATTCATCTTTGCTTGGAACTTCACCTCACCCCACTGCTACTTTGAGGATGGGTGCCTTCATTAGAGCAATATAATCCTGATGAGCCAAACCATAGCCTACCCACCTCTGCATAATAGCTGGGCCTAGCTAGCTACTCAGTCAGGTTCTGATCCACTGCTTTCTTGGGGGCCTTTTGCATTTTCTCTGTAGTAGGACTTACACTCTCATAAATAAACCCAAGGCACATGCTCTGTCCTCCAACAAAGCAGGAGCCCCAGAGGAAAGCTTTCTTTTACTTCTGTCCCCTTTCTACCCAATCCTTCACTCACTTCCATGCACTGCTTAGCTGTCCCCCACGGTCCTCACACCACCACGGGAACCAACAAGGTTCCACTCCAAGTAAACTCTAGTTGTTCATGGGCTACAGGTACCCCTTCAGAGAAACATGAAGGCAAGAAGACACTTTCTTTGTCCACATGGGTTTCTCTACCTTTTCCCTTCACCCCAAGGCAACTTCTGGAACAGAAACCTTCATGCCCTGTGTCTAACTTCTAGGCAAACGCAAGGAACTCAACTGAGGTGACATCCAACTGGCTGAATGATTCAGCAGGCGGCATCTCAGCCTCTCAGACACCACTGTTTTCGTCAGTGGGGGCCCTTTCCCTTAATGCTGGAGTAGCCCGAGGAGAAACATGACAAAAAAGGTAAAAACGTTGGACCACACCATTTCTCCTTCCTGCGCGCTGCCTCTGAAACGAGCCCAATTAGCTAAATAGACAAGCTTCTTCCAAATAAGGCCTGGTCTGTCTCTGTGGAATGGGAGATGTCCCCCCAAGGGGCACAAAGTTGGGAATGGATTGTCCTAGGCCACCAGAGGGCTCCAAATTTCCCCCCATCATGGACTAGGGGTCATTTCTTCCACAAACTGCTAAGACATCCTCTTGTGATGATTTACTTTCCATGCTTTCGAATAGAACAATTCTTTTTCCACCAAAAAAAAAAATACCATTTCCTAAGGGTCTAAGGAAGCTTAGCTCGTCCACTGCACAGGAGAGTTTGAATGAATTCCCCTTGACCTAGGGCGGGAAGCTCATCTTAAAGCAATAGTGATGACAGACTTCTCTTTGGGGCCCCTCCAAGCTGGACCAGACATCTCCTTCATCGCCTGCTTACCACCCCCAGCCTCATAAAGAGAGGAGAAAGACCCCAGCACAAGACCAGGGAAGCAGATTACAGGGTGGACCATGTGGGCAGGGAGTTTTGCTACTTGTCCTAACTGAAAGGACAGGGAAGAAAGGAGGAAAAAAAAAAGGGCTAACATTTCAAGAAAGCGAAGAATGCAAATTCCGAGTGGAGTTCTCTTGTCTTTTGGTTAGAAGACAGGCTTCAGAATACTGAACGTTGCACGCCCTTTTGGCCCTTCTGTTTCCTTGAAAGGGAAAGTGCTGCCTAATGTGAACTATACATATACAAAGATAATTTTAATTAATTTATTTATTTCTTTACACATAACTGAAAGTGATGTTACAGTACATAAGTTATTTACAACTGTGCAGTAATGTGTTGCAAAATAAATTATCTAGAAGGCAGCAAAAGTACATTGTTAATGTATATAAAAACTGTACAGCATTTATGGGATACATTTTTATATGAGTATTGGCTCTGTAGTGTTTTCAAGTTATGTTCTCAGAAAGAGAAACAAAATGCCCAAGATTAAAGGAAAAAATATATAAACCACATGGATTTGACTCCATTAAAAACACAATTGGCAGAGTCCTAGCTCTGGGTCACCACTTGCCCCCCAGCTTCTGGAGGGGGCGGTTGGCGCCGCCTGGGCCCTCGCTCAACACAAGCGTCCACAGCCCTGCTGTCTGAAAAAACGGGGACCAGTGGCTGCCCTGTGATTTTTAGCTGGAAAGCATCCTTAGACTTGGAAGTCCATTGGCTCCACCCCATTTTAATTTTGTCCATGAAAGGTGGATTGGGTGCCTTTTATTTTATTTTTTTCTGTTAGATCCAGATGGAACGAGAAACTTAAAAAATGAATTCTCTTCTGCAACTTCTCTGAAATGAATCTGCAGCTGAATGGAAAACACAGATCTGAAAACTGCCATTTCCACCAAGATGGAAACCACCGTGACTCCTGGCCCCTGCTCAGCAGCTCCCACTCCCCACATGGTGGCAGGGCAGCCTTGAGCCCGTCCAGGCCCTCCGTCAGACACGCGTAGCGTGCAAGCTTTTCACCCTCCGCTGAAGCACCTGGTTCATACAAGAGATGCATTTCCCACTTCTGCGGCTGGGTGCCTGCCATCAGTCCAGAAGTGACGGATACATTGTGAAGAAAGTGCAACTGTTCTCTCGCTCCCTCTCCCCCACCCCCCTGAGAGATGCTTCTTCCTTCCACCCACGGATTCATCAACAAGCGTTCGGGATGAACAGGAGCTCAGCCATTCGTCCAGGAGGGCTCCTGCCTTTGCCAGTTTCCTGTGACACTGTCTTGGGATCTGGTCTTGTCATGCTGGCAAGAGCACAAAGTCATCGTTGACATCGACCATTGGCACATAGAAGGACGGCACCTCATTCACACAGAGGGATTTGTGCCCTGCGGGGTCCAGCTCCTGGACCTTCAGCTGCCACTCCATCCTTTGCACCGCATTGAGAGCCGCCGCTTCGTGTTGCTGTCGCATCAACAGACACGTCTGTGCAGGAGACAAAATCGAGCGGTGAGGAGGGGGAGCAGGGACACAAGGGACCCCTCCCCAACCCTCGGCCGCTGGGCCAGAGGCCATACCTGACTGACTGGTGGGATGACGATCACACCTGGCAACCACCCGGGAGCTTTTTGGACAGAGCCAGCCTTGTAACCAATATTTCTGACTTCCACAAGCGATTCATTATTATCACCAATAACGTATGTGGAAGCACGGTCACATGGTCCTTTATGTGGGTCTTCCCTTAAGGGGTTCCTGCCTGACATCGGGACCATCATGCTGAATCTCACAGCAGGGCAGCTAAACTCCACATGTCAATCTGTCAGATAACATGGTTTAGCCCATAGAAAAGGGCTGACCATGAGCTATAGCTATGCAACATTCACCTGACCAAAGCTCTGCTTTTCACTGACATCAAAGCAAAGATAAAATCACCATCCCTTCTACTCCCCGAAATGAGAAAATGTTTCTGACCCTCATGTTACAGGAAGACCAGGCAGCATCAGCCAATGATTGAATGAGTATTGTGATCGCCCCAGATTGACAGCACCCAGACAGTGAGGACAACCTCTCCAGAGACCTTTCTGTGTGGCAGACTCAAGATGACTTTATACGCTGTAGATTTTCTTGGGGTCAAGTTGTAGAGATGTTACTGCTTTGTCATGAGTAGGATCCCAAGGAAGGAAAAGGCCCATGTCTCACAGTGCTTGACTAATAAAAATATTGGATATGCTAGCTTTCAGAAACAGAAGTCTCCTTTAGAAATGTTCGATGGAACAGTGACAGACTCCACGAGTAGCTTTTTTGGGCCCTAAAAATACCCCAAGATTACAGAAAAGGAAAGGGTTCTGACCTTCATCCGGTCGTATTTGTCATCTACATCCTGTAACCAGGAAATGAATTGTCGAGCGTTGAAACGATCTCTCACTGACTTATTTTCGTCCCCCTGTGGAACCAATCAAGGAAAGAGGAAATTTAATGAGGGGAAACAGGTATGATAGATGGAAATGTCCTATCCCATCTTCTGGGGAAAAGAATAAAAACAGATTGAGAAAACAGACACTGGAGTCTCCACACTGCCTCACATGGAGAGCGGCGGCATATCAAGTCCAACAGACACTTTTCCATTTCTATCTCAGACCTGCTGAAGCCTTTCCCTAGAGGAGGCCAAAGCTTTTTAAGCCATAGTGTGTATCCATCTTTCCTGGTGAAAAGGCATTGCTAAGCTCATAGTAGGTGTCACGCTGAGGGCTATGTAAGGAGAAGCAGAGGAAGAGGTGGATGAAGATGGGTCACCAGGTGTAACCCCGGTGGGGCCCAGGTCCCCAGGGGCATCACTGATATTATCGAGCAGTTGGGCCAGAGGCCTTGCTCTGCGAGCCACAGACAGGAGGTGCCACATCAACAGTCTCCCAAAAGCTGGCCTGGCTTTCACCAAAGCAGCAAGCCGCAATGCTGTTGATGCTTTTTAAGTCAATAATCATTAACTAATATCTACGACATGCCAGACACCTTGCTAGGTGCATGAAAGCACAACATTTCCAACATCCTTGATTGTTGGAGGCTCTATTTTAGGAGCCAGGCTAAGGGCAGATGCATGCTACGTATCTTAAAATAGACAATGATGCACCACCGTTGTGACCTGGGACGGAAGTTGGGAGAGAGAGAGAACAGCTCCGGCTAGTTTTAATTTGTTTATATAATTTAGAATAAAAATTTGGTACAGCATGACCAAAAGATGTTCCGTAATTAGGAGGTAAATTGCTCTGAATTAAATGACAGGTCAGGATCTCAATTAGGAAGCATGAATTAATTGGCCTCCATTTTAGGCCGCTTTAGCCAAATTACCTTCTCCCCTGCAAAACGAGATGTGATGTCAGTAAGACGGACAAACATCCTCTCAAGAACCTGGACAACCAAGAACCAAGACACCTGGAGAAAACCACTGACCTGGCTTTCCAGGGGCATGTTGTAGACTTCCGAGTCCAGCAGCATTGTACAGGCACTGAATGGGACAGCCTGGTTAGCTATCGTCCGTGCTGCTCGACAGTGAACCCGCAAAATCTCCTGTTCACATGAAACAATCAGCTTTTCCTGGGAACAAGAGAAGCAATTTAAAATGGGGCATGCCTCTTTAAGCAGAGGCCTGAGAGGCAAGTAACAAATTCTGCCATTCTGATACTTTCTTACCCGCTCTATGCTGTGTTGGAGACGGAGTTTTCCCCTGACAGTTTCCTGCTGCTTAAATAATTCCTTCAGTGGTTCTGCCAGAGATGGAGGCGGGGCAATCTGCAGACCCAAAGAGAAACACACACCAATTATCAGAATACCTAGCTGACAGAGTCTTTGGCTACTGTCAACAAATGGTGGTAACAGGAAGCTTCCTTCACCTCTTTCCCCAAACTGGCCCCACCTCTTCAGTAGTCAAGATTCCTACTTATTTCCAAAGGCCAGTCACCAGCGTGTTCTAGTACTGTTTCTAGTATTCCCTGTGCGAGGTGAATGTTTCTGAACTCCACAGGAAGCCGGGTAGGGCAGTGCATAGAGCACAGGGCCTGCACTCACGGTCAGACACTCACTAGCTGTGTGACTCTAGGCACGTCCCTTAACCTCTGCTGCCTCAGTTTCCTCAACCATAGGAGGAGGAGGCTAAGAAGAGCACATGTCTCCCAGGGTAAAACACCTGAGAGTGCCTGGCACATGGCACGCAATTCAGAAATGCTCATCCCCTTCCCTTCCACTGTGTTTAAAGGAATCAGCATGCTTGCGGGGGCCCCTCAGCTCAGCACCAGATTGGGGCTGGTTCTTTGTGCCTAGCACCAATCGGGTTGGCAGAGTTCCCCAGCCTCTGGGCAGCCTCACATGGTCCTTAGGCCTGTGTCTGCTAAGCACCTCTTGACTCTAGCTTGGATTCCCTAGACTTAGCCCCCAGGTCCCTTCCACAGGATCATTCTCTTTAGCTCTACCAAAGCTCCTACCCCTCAATGAGTGGCTCTCTTGGAAAACAAGTAAGATAAGAGCTGAGGATTAACTTTCCCCAAGTATGGAGAACAGTGAATTTTGCAGTGACTGACGCCATGTACAATTGGTGTATTTTTGCCATGGCCAAGTGGCTGCTACCCATAATGATGGCTACCATAATAATGACAGGGTTAATAAGCTATAAGAACATCTCTCAATTATTGAGGAGAATCAAGTTTCTTTTTTTAAAATGAAGGACTTTAATGTAAAAACAAAGAAGAAAAAGGATTTAAAGATAGTGCAACAGAGAAGAAAGAAGGGAGACTGAACACTGGGAGCCAAAAGGAGATATTCCCAAAGAGAGGGGGATGTAGACCCTGAAGATGAACATACCTAACAAGGGCTGGATAAAATCACCTACTTACCTGGAATATTACAAATAAAAGGGAGGTTATTTAGAATGAAAAGGAAATAGAAGAGAGACAACTACTGGAGCAAATCCACCAAGCTAGATGATGGACAGGAGCTATAAGAGAAGAATCAGTATAGCAGCAGACATACTTGAAAGGTCACAGGAAAAGGAAATCTAGACCAGAAACCACTGAAAAAGCACAAAGCCTCACAGAGGCAGCAACTCTAGAATCAAAAGGCCAGACTTCAAACCCTACTTATTACTGATGGAACTTTGTCAAGTCATTTTTAATGTCCCTGGGACTCAGTTACGTCACTGGCAAAATGTCAGGGTTGGGCTAAAGCATCTGGGGTTCCTCTAACTTTAAAGCTATAACACTATGCCTTCCTCCAAATGCATTAAATATGGGTAACAATCAAGACAGACAAGGCAAATCTGACAGCATGAGCATTCCTAAGACTTGGTGGAATGAGAACTACAACAAGAATACAACTTTGGAAAACTATTCCATGATCAATGGAAACAGAATAGGTGACAGAGGAGTGGGTAACATCGTACTATAAGAAAACACAGAGAATCGTGAAGCATGGTAGGGACCAATAAAAAGAAAAATAGAAGCAATACAATCCTCACAGTAGACTGCTGTAGTTTGTCCTTCATTTTCAGGATTCAAGTGAGGCAGAGGTGCACAAAGTCATCAATCTCACTTCTTTCCTCCAGAGTTAAAGTCCTGTGACAGGACAAATGTCAAGATGACTAGCGATGGCCTAGGATGCAGTGGATGACCTTGGCGTCCTCAATGCCTGACCAATCTCTGGCGCTCCATAGAATGCTTCAACCACCTTCATAGCCGTAGGAACAAACTGTTCTCATCCGACCATTCCCTGGAGAAAGTCTTCACATGCTTAGGGCAGATCATGCTCCTAACTCACCCATGGGTTTGAGGCCTGTTGGTTACCCTCAACTTGGTGGAGCCCATCTGCCAAGATGGTTTTACTGAGAGGCGACCTCTGCCTATGCTCAAACTTGGAGCCACAGGTGACCATTGGGTAACAGCTAGACACCAAAGGTGAATGAGCAGCCCTGAAAAGGGCTCAGCAGACCTCACAGAGTTGCACCTCTGGAGTGAGGGCTTGCCGAGCCCATTCTGGGGCTGCTCATCTACTTTTGGTGTCCAGCTGTTGACTCTCATTAGAATACACTAAAGACCTGGAGAAAGAGGGAAAAGGGAGAAAGCTTGACAGGACACAACAGTGATTTCACTTATCTGAATATCTCCTGGAGTTCTCTCTCATTTTAAGATGGATCAGTTAACAATTTCTTGATTTGTCTTAATGAAAATGTCAGTCTTCAAAATGCTGAGGAACTTCAAAGGGGAAATCATATTTTGAATCTGATTTTTACCACCAAAAAAGAACTGGTAACCACTGTGAAAACTATGTCAACCTCAGGAGGAAGCAACCACTTCGGGCCAGGAATAGTCTGATGTTCAACCTAGATATCAGAAGAATGCATCTGAAAGAGTTCAGATGAAGGACTGATAGGATCCCATGGACTAAAATCCATGAAATGAAAGTTTTCCCAGGAGTGGTGGGAAATACTTAAAACTGAAATTCTGAATATCCAAAGAGAAGCAATTCTAATGTGGAAGAGGAATGTCTAAAGAGATTGACATGGGTACAAAGGAAATCCAAGAGCCAACTTGGATTTTTAAAAGATGGAAGGAACTGGTACTGGTTAAGAAACAGGGGTGTGGATCAGTGGAATAGGATAGGTACACAAGTAGGTGAAATCAACAAGTTTAGCAATCTACTCTTTGATAAACCCAAAGAGGCCAGTTTCTGGGCTAATAATTCACTATTTCACAAAAACTGTTGGGAAAATTGGAAAATGGTAGGGCAAAAACTGGGCATAGACCAATATCTTACACCATATACCAAAATAAAGTCAAAATGGGTTCATGATTTAGGAGTAAAAGTTGATACTCTAAGTAATTTGGGAAAGCAAGGAATAGTTTACTTATCAGATTTGTGGAAAAGTAAAGAATTCATGACCCAACAAGAGATAGAGAGCATTACAAAATGCAAAATGGATAATTTTGATTATGTCAAATTGAAATGTTTTTGTACAAAAAAAGCCAATGCAACAAGAATTAGGAGGGAAGAAGAAAATTGGGAGAAAATCTTTGCAACTAGTATCTCTGATAAAGGCCTCATCTCTAAAATATACAGGGAGCTGAGCCAAATATATAGGAATACAAGCCATTCCCCAATTGAGAAATGGTCAAAGGATATGAACAGGCAGTTTTCAGAGGAAGAAATTAAAGCTATCTACAGGCATATGGAAAAATGCTCTGGATCGCTGCTGATTAGAGAAACGCAAATCAAAACAACTCTTAGATACCACATCTCTCCTGTCAGATTGGCTAAAATAACAAATCAGGAGAATGATAAATGCTGGAAAGGATGTGGGGAAATTGGAACAATATGGCATTGCTGGTGGAGTTGTGAGCTGATCCAGCCATTTTGGAGGGCGGTTTGGAACTATGCCCAAAGGGCTATAGAAATGTTCATACCCTTTGACTCAGCAATACCACTTCTAGGGTTGTATCCCAAAGAAATCACGCAAGCGGGAAAAGGAAACATGTACAAGAATATTTATAGCAGCTCTCTTTGTGGTAGCCAAGAATTGGAAATCAAAGGGATGCCCATCAATTGGGGAATGGCTGAACAAGCTGTGGTATATGAAGGTGATGGAATACTATTGTGCCATAAGAAATGGGGATGATGCAGACTTCATAACAACCTGGAAAAACCTACATGACATAATGCTGAGTGAGCGGAGCAGAGCCAGGAGAACGTTGTGCACAGCCACAGATATATGGATTCCGTGAGGACCAACCCTGACATACTGCGCTTTTCTCAGCAACCTAAGGGGCAAGGACAACTCCAGGGGACTCACGATGGAGAATGTTATCTTCATCGAGACAAAGAACTGCGAAGTTTGAATACAGACTGAGGCACACTACATGCTCACCTTTTCTGCTTCTCTTTTGTTTTTGTTTTTGGGTTTTTTTTTTTTTGGTTCTGTTTCTTCTTTCTCATGATTCATTCCATTGGTCAAAATTCTTCTCCACGACTTGACTAGTGCATAAATTAATTCAATGCGAAGTTATACATGATAGTTATATGATACTTCATGCCGTCTTGGGGAGGGAGGGGGGAGGGAGGGGAGAAAAACTGGAACTCAAAACTATGTAGAACCGTGTGTGGTAAACTAAAAATAAATAAAGAAATTTATTTATTTTTAAAAAAAAAAGATGGCAGGAAGGCCAAGTAACAGACAACAGAAACCAAAGTATGACACAGTAAAATCTGGCTAAGGCTAGAGAGGAAACACAGGTAACAAAACAGTGTGCTTAAAAATATATTGACTACAGGTACGCAACACACAGCAGTAAATGACTAGTAATCTAGTGTTTGATAATCCCAAAGATCCAAGCTTTTGGAGAAGAACTCACTATCTGACAAATATTAGTGGGAAAACTGAAGAGCAGTTTGGCAGGATCTAGGCATAGATCAGTGTTTCACACCTTATAACAAGATGAGGACAAAATGGATAAATAATTTAGACGTAGAGGGTGACATAAGTAAATTAGGAGAGCATGACACCTGTTAGATCTATCAATAGGGGAAGAGTTTATGACCAAAGAAGATATGGAGATATAATCATTTTGATTATATGAAATGAAAAAGGTTTTCTCCATTTCTCAAACACATAAGGAACTGAGCCAAATTTATAAAAATAGGAGCCAGTTACCAATTGATAAATGGTCAAAGAATATGAACAAGCAGTTTTCATAAGAAGAAATGAAAGTTGCCAATAGTCACATGGAAAAAAAAATGCTCTGAATCACTACTGATTAGAGAAATGCAAATTGAAACAACTCTGAGGTACCACCTCATACCTATCAGAGTGGTTAACATAACAGAAAAGGAAAATGACAAATGCTAGAAAGGATATGGAAAAATAGGTACACTAATGAACTGTTGGTGGAGTTGTGAACTAGCCCAAACATTCTGAAGAATAATTTGGAACTATGCCCAAAGGGCACTAAAACTGTGCCTGCCCTTTGATCCAGCTATACCAAAGAGATCAAAGAAAATGGAAAAGGACATCTATGTACAAAAATATTTACAGCAGGTCTTCTTGTGGTAGCAAAGAATTGGAAATTGAGGGGATGCTCATCAATTGGTGAACAACAAGTTGTGGTATATGATTGTGATGGAATACTATTGTGCTATCTAAGAAAGGACAAGCAGGGTGGTTTCAGAAAACTTTAGAAGACATATGAACTGATGCAAAGTGAAGTGCGCAGAATCAGAAAAACACCGTACACAGTAACAGCAATATTGTAAGGATAATCAACTGCAAAAGATTTAGCTACTCAGATCAATACAATGATCCAGGACAACTCCAAAGGACCCATGATGAAAAAACCTATCCATCTCCAGAGAGAGAACTGATGAACTTTTTTTTTTAATTAAGATTTTTTATTTTTAGTTTACAACACTCAGTTCCGCATGATCCTGAGTTCCAGATTTTCTTCCCCCTGCCCCTTCCCCAAGATGGCATGGAATCCAATATATCTTCTACATATAACTTCACAATGAACTTATTTACACAGTAGTCAAGTTGTAAAGAAGAATTATTACCAATGGAATGAATCACGAGAAAGAAGAAGCAAAATCCCCCAAAAAAGAGAAACAAAAACAAAAGAGAGGAAAAAAAAATGGAACGCTTCACATGCTAATCTTCTCTGTATCGTTCCAGTTTTAGTATATGTGCTGCCGAAGCAAGCACAACTGATGAACTCTTAGTTCAGACTGAAGCATACTGTTTTTTACTTCCTTTTATTTTTCTTGTGTGTGTTTTCTTTTGTGACATGGCTAATAAGGAAATACATATTGTATGACTTCACATGTATCAACTGCTATCATATTACTTGCCTTCTCAAGAGGTAGAAAAGAGCAAGAGGGAGAGAATTTGTAACTCATTTTTTTAAATGAATATTAAATTTTTAACATGCAGTTGGAAAATATGTAATGAAACAAATAAAAATATATTTTAAAATATTGGATAAAAGAGGAGAATCAAAGAAGAAAGAAGATAGCTGCTGAGGGTGGATAGTATAAGAAGGTAGAGAGAAATTCTCGACTTCTTATTTTACCTTTATTCCCTCTGCCAAACAGAGTGACCTTTGGACTAGAAAATGCCAAACAAGAATAGCTCAATAAAGACCTAATTCTAAATAGAACAGGATAGCTAGTTAATCTTGTTGAGTTCAAATCATCAGGCTGAGGTAAACAAAAAAGGCATATCTAATTACAGAGCCATTGCTAGGGATCTCTGAAAAATTGAACATATGTATGGATCCTTCTTCAAACAACTTCCCACTTCCTCCATCCACCTCAGCTATACACACAAAAATAGTCATACCATTCACCGTATTATCACTCCTAACTGCTCTACTTAATGAACCCTGGTATTCCTTTACTGGATAATAATCATTTATTATTCCATCTTTCTTTGTAACTCCTAACCCTATTCTTTGTCCTCATCATGACCTCCATTCTGTTCACCCTCCTGTTCTTTTATCTGCCCTGCACTGGCTACATTCTCCTCCCTTCTCCATCTCAACCTGTTGGTGAAACAACTTAACCCTACACTATCCTCTGATCCAATCATGCCTTGCCAAACCTCAACCCTAGATTACTCTCACCACCTGACTGGGGGCATTACATGTGTCATCTCTCACCTCAGCTGATCCCTTACTGCAGCAAGGCAAACATTTTATTTCTCCCCTAACTGAATCACTAGCCCACTCTCCATACCAGCTGTGCCAAACATTCTCATCTCTCTTCCAGGCTTCCTTTCCCTATTCTCTCAGCTGACGACCTCAGGGGAAAAAAAAAAAAGGTAAGTTGATGAGATTACCTCTTTCCCTCTTCATTCTTATCTCATGTAAATTAAGATATTTCCCCTCACTATCTCCTCCTTCACTCTTGTCTCACATGAAAAGGCAGTTTTCCATGCCAAGGCCAATCCTTTGACATGCGCCCTGGATCCCATCTCCTGCCATCTTCTTTAGCAGATCACCTCCTCTCACACCCCAATATTCTTAGATTCAATCTCTTATCTACTTGCTCCTTTTATGCAACCTAAAAACATGTCCCTGTCTTCCCCCACCCTCAAAATCCCTCCCTGGAGCCTAATATCCCTGAAAGCTATCATCAAGGCAGCAAGCACATATTAAGCACCCAGAGTGCCAGGCACTGTGCTAAGTATTAGGGGTTCAAAGAAAGAGAAAAAAGTCTCTGTTCTGAAGGAGCTCAGAGTCTACTGAGGACCACCACATGCAATCAATGACAGTTATCCTTTCCACATCAAGGGAGTTAGGGGCACAGTGCCCTTGTGATCTGGAAAAATCCAAATAAAATTTTTTGGCCCTCCCTTTGTACCAGAGAAGTCTGAATTTTTTCTTTTTCTTTTACGGGATGTTTACGGCACCTTACTGTAAAATTTGGGTTGATATTATACAATACTATACATATATTTTATGCATTTCTCAGTTTCTAAATTTTCTGCACTGTCTGCTAGCCTTTGAGTGTTGTCTGCAGCTTTTCAAAACTCCCCAAAAATTCCCATTTAATTTCTTATGCCAACCTGTGATGTATTGAAACAGTGATGGGGAAAGCTGCAACATGGAAAGGATAGCTATATATACAAATGATATATGCAAGGCAAAAATGGAGATAATCCCAGAGTGATTAAGATTAAGGAGGGTTGGGAAAGGCTTCTTGTAGAAGGTGGGACTTTACCTGAGTCTTGAAAGCAGCCAGGGAAGCCAGAAGGTAGCCAAAAGGGAGGAGAAAAGTCCAAACATCGGGGATGGCCAGTGAAAATGACTATAGTCAAGAGGTATCTTGTGTGAATAGAAAAGAGGTGAATGTAAAGAGATTGTAGAATATGTGGAAGGGAGTAGGGTAAGGAAGGAAATGGAGGAAAGAATCAGGTTATAAAGGCCTTTAACGTCAGGATTTTATAGTGAGAGAGTGTGTGTGTGCGCGGGCACATGTGCAAATGAGAGAAAGAACAAACAAAAGAACTTGCATTTTAGAAAGATTCATTTGATAGGTGGGCGGAAGATGGACTGGAGGGGAGATCCCAGGCATGAGATGATAATGGGAGCAGCTGTACCAGGGTGGTGGGAGTGTCAAAGGAGAGAAGGATGCATATGAGATGAGAGGAAGGCAAAATGACATGGCATGGCAGCTGACTGGATATAGGGCAGAGAGAGTGGAGTCCTAGTTTGGGAGCCTGGGAAGATGGCAGTACCCTAGACAGTAAAAGGCAAGCTAGAAAGTAGATAAGGTTTGGGGCGGGGGTGGGGGCGTGCACGGGCAGAGGAGAGGAGGATGATGGGTTCAGTTCCGGGCTGATGAGTTTAAGTTTTAAGTTTTTCAGGATGTGCTGAGTTTAAGAGGTCTATGGGGGACTGGCGGTCAGGAGAGAGGTCAGAGCTGGATGGAGGAGGATTATCTGAATAGAGGTAACGGCTGAAACCATGGGAGTTCATGAGATCACCAGATAAACTGTAAAGAGGCTCAGAGGACCCCCACCATCAGCTGTCAGCAGATAACAGCCAAGAGAATTTTGATTCAGTGCCAAATGAGGGCAATAATAGCACCTCTGTCCCAGGCTGTTGGGAAGATCAAATGAAATATTTGTAAAACACTTGGCATGCTGCCCGCACATGATAGGTGCTGAACAAATCTACGCCCCCGTCCTGAAAGGGGTGGGATGCTGGGGAGACTGAGCTGAGAGAGATGGCGGTGGTGACTGAGAAGGGGGAGGTTCAGCATCACTGGGATGGGGGAGTATGATGAAGGGGGTGTTAACCACTGAAGAATGAATTCATGTAGACTAGGGCCTAATCCTCCATTTCTCCATCCCTTCATGCCTTATCTTCTTAGAAAGCCACCCACATTCATTGCATCCCCACTTCTCCTCTCACTAAAGTCTAAACCCTTACCATCTAGCTTCTGGCCTCATCATTCACCTAAAACTTCCATCTCCAAAGTTACCAACAATCTCTTGATTGACAGATTGAATGGTGTCATCCTTCTTAATATCTCTGCAGTATCTGACACCACTCACCACCTTCTCCTGCTTTTCCAGTTTTCTTTGCAGATTTTTCATCCATGTCATAGCCACTGACTGTCAGTGTTCAAGGTACTGCCCTAGCCCCTCTTCAAGTCAATATTATTTCATTTGGTTATCTCATCATCTCTGAGGTGTCCAATTATCTCCATGCAAATGATCACCAGATTTCTATGTTGGACCTGAATCTCTCTCCTGCCCTCCAGTTCCACACCACAAAGCACCTACTGGACATCTTGCACTGCGTAACACAGAGGAATCTCAAATTCGACGTGCCCAAAACAGAATTCCTCTTCACCAACAAATCCTCCCTTTTTTCCAATTTCTATCGCTATCAAAGAGCAATACTATACAATCTCAGTGTCATTTGACTTCTTACTTTCACTCCATATTTCCAAACTCTGTCATTTCTATCTTTACATCTTTTGTATTTGACTGCTCCTTTATTCCCATTCCCTTCAACTCAACCCTCCCAAGATCTCCACTTTAATGCCATCAACACCCCCCCACCCCCACCCCTTCCAGGAAGGAAACAAGCACTGACTAAGCAGCTGTTAAGTGCCTGACACTGTGCTAAGCACTTCCATATCATTAGAGGCATTTGGTAGTGAAGCAGAGAGAGCCCTGGCCCTTGAGACAAGAATCTGGCCCCAGACACTAAGGAGCTGCGTGACCCTTGGCAAGTCACTTAACCTCTGTGTGCCTCAGTTTCCTCATCTGAAAAGGGGATAGTAATACCATCTATCTCCCAAGGTCATTGTATCAAATGAGATAATATTTGTAAAGGGCATAGCACAGTGTAGTTGTTTTAACAAATCCTTCCTTCATTCCCTCCACTCATTCAGACACAACTCTAGCTGAAGTCCTTATCAACTTTCACTTGGACTATTGCAGTAATTTTCTAGCTACTTGGTTTGCCTGCCTCAAGTGTGTTCCCAATGCAAAACACCATCTACTTTGACTGCCAAGGTGATTTTCCTAAAGCACAGATGCAATCACATTATCTTGGCTCCCTATCAACTCTAAAATCAGACAGAAAGTCCTCTGCTTGGCATCTGAAAGCTTTTCTCAGTAAGATCCCTGCCTAGATTTCCAACTATCTCACACCTTACAATCACTCTGACCCAGATACCAGCAATTCCTCAAACCTGAGGCCGTCTAGTCTGTGCCTTTGAAGGCCTCTTCTGCTTACAGTGTTCTGCCCTCTCACCTCCACTTCTTAAGTTTTCCTGGCTCCTTTCCAGATGAAGATCAAATCCCACCCTCTCTCTACTCCATAGATTATCCACTTTCCTAATTATTTTCAAGTTGTCACTCCCTGAGTGTGAAGACCATTGCAAAACTGATTTATATCTCAAAACTTAGTACAGTTCCTGTCACATAGTGCTTAATAAATGCTTGCTGACTGTGTAATATTGAAGGTTTATAAAAGGACTGAAGGACAAATAATATTATCTGGATATTCAAAGAAGGGAAATGAAATCCACTTTCAAAATTGTGGAAGAGAATAATTTTTTTATGGAACCAGTTAACACCTTTAGGTGGAAATATCCCTCACTATTACCCTTCATGTTTATCTTGAGGAATATGGAAAAGAATGGGTCAAAATTGGTACCAAACCTCCCAGTTACACTGAGGCAAGACTCAAACATTCCTAGATGAACTTGGATCAGTTCTAAGCTACTTTTTAAAGGGGCTTTGACCTTGATGCTCGGGCCATTAGCAAGTTACAGTGTTTGCTGGAACTGGTGTTCTGATATGCTACATAAACATGTTTTGCTATTAGGATAATCAAGCCTTAAAGTGATACCCTTAAGAACACAAAAGTTAAAATAGGCTATGGTATTTCATAGCATTCTAAAAGGGAAGGTGCCTTGAGGAACAGGAGGCATTTAAAAAGGAGTCTGATGACACAATTCCAAGTGATTCTATTAAGGAAGATAAGAGGGAACTGTTAAAAAAATAAAGATATATAAAATGCTGTGATCCTGTAAAGATTGGAACTGAGGGCATGAAACAGAGGACAAATATAAAAGTGTAACCTGGTCTTGTAACAATCACGTTTCAAAGGTTAAAGTCCAGAATGAACTGATTTGCTGTAGACAAAAGGGTCTTTTTAAATTATATTAGGGCAAGAGCAAGGAGAAGGGACTGGAATGTCGCATTAGATGGGTAGGACAGTGATAATAGAGAAGAGAAAGCAAGCAAACCTGTTCCACCTTGATGCCAATTCTGTTTTCTCTACCAGGGAGAATGACTGAAACTCAAGATCAATTATGAGACATCTGAGTGCCTACCTACCAACTACGTGCCAGGTACTGTACTGAGAGTGAAAGAGAACATTTGGTGCTTAGGGCCATGATAAATACTTACTGGGGTACTGAAACAAAGTTGTGAGGGTAGCTGTTGCTGGTAATCTATGGGGGACAAGGAGACAGAGAAAATGAGAAATTATCTCAAGGGAGTGGAAACTCACAAATGTGCTGATTTTTAAAAAAAAGAAGGCTCATTCAAAGTGCAGGCCAATGAGCTTATGTTCACTCCTGGCATAATTTTAGAACAGATGATTAAAGGAACTGTTTGTGAAAGCAGGCAAAGGAAGAAATGTTCTCTATGAGTTAAGATCAGACTAATCTTATTTTCTTTTTGAAGAAGGTTACTAGATTGAGGCAGGTCAACCAGGAAGTATTGTAGACCTCTAATCCCTGAACTGAAGTGCTCAAATGATTAATTTCAGCAAAGAATTGAACCTGGTTAACTGGCTGGCCCCAAAGAGTGAGGTATTTTAATGGCTTCATGACACCCTGAGAGAGGATCTCTAGCGGAGATTTTCGACCTTGACCCTGTTGTTATACTGAATGTTTTTTATCAGTCAACTGGATGAAATATGAGAGGTAATATTAAATTTACAGGTGAAAAAAACTGGGAAGAACAGTTTATTAGATATCAGAAATGGAACCAAAAGAAATTCTTAGCAGGGTAGAACTAAGGGTGATACTAAGATAAAATTTATTCCTACTAAATTTTAAGTCATGTGTTTCTACTTTTAAAAATCATCTACATAAAGCACAGGATGGGGATGATGTGGCCAGAAAGTATTTAATAAGAAAAAACAAAAAAGATAACTTGATGGTTTTAGTGTCCTGAAAGCTCTATATGAGTAAGTAAAGCGATATCCAACAGCTAAGAAAGCCAGCAAAGCTTTCTTAAGAGAAACAGAAAGTCTACACTGCCTTGGCCATGCCATGTCTGCAATGTAGCATCAAGTTCTGGGAGGTGTTTTTCAGGAAAGATATTGACAGGATGGTGCATCTACAGAAAAAGGTGACCAAGACTGGTGATAGGGAACAAAAACAGGCCATATGAAGATCAGCTAACAGAGCTGGGCATGTGCAACCAAAAGAAAGGACGTCCATTAGGGAAAGGACTTTACCTTCTGTCAGCTTTATGTCCCCAGGGGCCCAGCCCAGAACTCTACAGACACAGCAGGATAATTAAGACACATCTGTTGTAAAGCACAGGGGACAATGATCACCACCTTCAAATATCTGGACTAGATGACAGACAGAACTAGGACCAAGGAACACAAAGTTTCATTCATGGAGGCAAATCTTGGTTCGATAAATACAAAACCTTCTAACAATGAGAGCTACCCAGAAATAGGATGGGGTGGCTCATGAGATTCTGAGTTCCCCGTCACTGGCAGCCTTTAAGCAGACATGTAAAAAGGATTCATGTTTTAGTTCTGTGTTATACCAGATGGCTCTGGAAGGCTCTTCTAAACTCCAAGATTCCATGATCTGATGATGAAGTATAATGCTAAAATTAGCAAACTCCTTTACCACTAAGAGGAATTTTGTACATATGCAAATGGATGGCACATGCCCACCCACCCTTTTCCATTGAGAATATCAATATTCAGGGAGGACATACCTCTTCCCACTGGGTGAGGGTTCCATGACGATCCTCAACCTGCTTCTCAAATTGCTTGAGAAGGCAGAATATGATAAGCTGACTTTTGAGTTCCCTTTTCATAACAAATGACAGGGTGGTTTATAAGGACCAGTTGTAAAGAGAATTTCACCCAAGATCATAGATAAAGGCAAACTGAGTGAACTGCTAATGAAAAATTTTTGAGGAGCTCTGCAGATGATGACAGATTCATTAATTTTTTTCTTTTTTTTCCAGCTTCACTGTGGCTGACAGCACATTAGATTCACATACTGCAAAAAATTTTATTATCTAAAGCTTTAGAAACCTGACATGAACATTTCACCTTCTGATCCCCTTAAAATATATAATGATCATGCTGCAATTAAGATTTTCAAAGGTAGGCCAACTTACCAAAAAGCGATTCTATATATTTAATAAGTAAAGAGTAAGTACTGATGTCTTTAAAAAAAAAAAGCTACAAGAAAGTTTTAGAATGATTACGTTCATGACTCAATCACCCAGTCCCAGGTCACTGAGTGAACACTGGACAGCATTTTGCCATGTGGTAGCTCACTGAATCTTCATAGCAGATGGGGGAAGTGCATGCTGCAGATGGGTTATTACCCCCGCATTAGAGAAAAGAATCTGTATGTAGCGTCCCACAGAACCACCTCTAGAGCCAAATTCTCAACTCTCTGAGATTTGCCAAGGACTTTTAAGTACTCGGGAACTGAGGAGTAGTGTTGTCAAAAATTCACCCTTCTTTGAGGTCCATACAATCCACATCTTCCATCTAATCAAAAGCCTGGTATTTGTTGTCCACAGACCTCCCCTTCTTCAGTAAGTTTAGTTCATAACTCTCAATATTTTTTCTCCTCCTCAACTCCTACCTTCTTACCAGGGGACTTCAATACACATAGTGACTGTCCCTCAAACACCCTAACTTACTCAATTCCTCAACCTAACCACCCAGTTCCCATGATCTACTTCCTCCACCACACCTAAGCCACATAACAAAGATGCTCATACCCTTCGATCTTGCCACCATTGACATGCACTGACATGGATCCCCTCCATGTTCAAGAACTTTGAAATCTCCTTTTCTAACCATTAGCTTTCCATCTCTCCTTCTCTTTTCCTATACCAAACCCTATTCTTCATCCACAATGATGACCTCCAACCCGTCAGTTCTCTCCCAGGTCAACCCTACAGTAGATATTCTCTCCTCTTTTCCCCATCTTGACCCTCTGGTTCAACTCTATCATCTTTTCTTGAATCCCTGACTCCCTCATCATATTGTACCCTACCCAAGCCTCAGCCTTGGATCACACTCCCACCACTGCTAACTTGGCCTCTATACATGTGCTGCTGAATAAAGTGGAGAAGATCATGCAATCATTCTAACTGGGTCCACTACAAATTTATGTTACAAAACCTCAACAGGGCCCTCAATGTAGCTGGGCAATCCTTCTACATGTCCCCTGCCAATTCACTATCCTACTCTCTACAGAGATCCTTTTCCTCCATCCTCAAACCTCCTACAGATTCCCCACTCCCCAATCTCTCAGCTGAGAATCTTGCATAATATTTGAGAAAAAAATGAGGCCCTCTTCTCCCTCCCTTCTCAAATATCACCCAGATACCTCATGCTACCATCTTCTTTACCCAGTCTCACATAATGAAGTGGTCCTTCTCCTTGCCAAGGAGAACCCCTCTATACACACAAATGACCCCATTCCATCTTGTCTCAAACAGAATGCCTGCCTGCCCCCCACCCCACCCCAGTCATCCCTACTCTCTCATTTATCGTCAGTTTCTCCCTATATACGAGCTCAGGACAGGTAAGAGGCATAGTGGATAGAGTGACAGGCCTGGAGTCAGGAAGACCCAAGTTCAAATCTAGCCTCAGATACTTACTAGCTGTGTGACTCTAGGCAAATCACCTAACCTTGTTTGCCTCAGTTTCTTCATTGGTAAAATGAGCTGTAGAATAAAAAGGCAAACCACTCAAGTATCTCTGCCAAGAAAACCCCAAAAAGAGGTCAGGTAGAATTGGACCTAACTGAAAATGACAAAAAAAACCCAAAAACAAACAAACAAACAAAGAAAACCAACAAATCTACTGGCTCCTTCCGTACTGCTTACAAATATGCCCAACTCTCCTCTATTCTCAAAAAATCCTCAATGGATTCTTCCATCCCCACTGACCATCACTCCCTTTGTGGTAAAACCTGTTGAGAAGGCCATTTACAATAGATGCCTCTACTTCCTCTCTTCTTAATCCTTATAATCTGGCTTTTGATCTCTTCATTCTACCATATTTACTCTTTCTAAAGTTACAAAGGATCTTCTAACTGCCAAGTCCAACGGCCTGTTTATCTCAATACTTAATTGTCTTGAACTCTTTGGCCTCTACAGCCTCTGACACTGTCAATCCTCTTCTTTTCCTCAATACTCTGTTCTCTGTAGGTTTTCAGGACACCTCTCTCTCCTGGTTCTCCCCGTCCTCTCTGACCACTCCTCAGTATCCTTTGCTGGATTCTCATCCAGGTCATACCCTCTAACTGTAGGTGTCCCACTAGGTCCCTGTCCTGGGCCCTCTTCTCTTCTCACTCTATACTCCACCTGATGATATCATCAGTTCCTATAGATTTAATTACCTCTATGTGGATGAGTCCCAAATCTACCTATCCAGCCTTAATCTCTCTGTTGACCTCCAGTCTTGTATCTCCAAATGCCTTTCAGGTATCTTAAATGCAACACGTTAAAAACTAAACTCCTCTGCCTTCTGCTCTAAATAGTACCTCCTTACTTCACTATTATTGTCACAGGCAACACCATTCCCCTGGTCTGTCAGGATTGAAATCTAAATGTGATATTAAAATAAGCAAGCCTTCTTGAGTTCTCCCTCATTATTTCTCATGCCCCATATCCAATCTGTAGCCAAGGCCTGTCCATTTCCCCTCAAATCTTCCCCCTTCTGACAGGGCCCCCACTCTAGTGCATGCCCTCATCCCCTCATGCTTCCATGACTGCAATAGTTGCTGGTGGGTCTCCCTGCCTCAAGTCTCTCCCCACTCCAATCCATCCTCCACTCTGCCACCAAAGTGATTTTCCTAAAGCGTAGGTCCATTCATGTTACACCCTTATTCAATAAACTCCGGTAAAACCTACTGCCTCCAGGACTGAATACAAATGCTCCGTTTCTCTTTACTCTTCACCATAGCCTTTCTGATGCAGTGATCCTGGACTCCTGGACATTGACAAACAAGATCCTTCATCTCTTGGCATTTTCTTGGGCTGTCTTCCATTTGTGGAAAGTTCTTCCTCCTCATCTCTGTCTACTGCCTTCCCTGGCTTCCTTCAAATCCCAACTAAAATCCCACCTTCTACAGGAAGCCTCCAACCTCTCTTAATTCCAGTGCTTTACTTCTGTTAATTATTTCTTGTTTATTCCATATATAGCTTGTTGGTATATTGTTGTCTCCCTCATTAAATTGGAAGCTCCTTGAAAGCAGGGACTATCTTTTGCCTTTCTTTCTATCCCCAGTGCTCAGGCACTAAATAAATGTTTACTGACTGACTAATGGAAGTAGTTAAGGACAGGAACTAGGCTTCTGTAATTAAAGATCCATAAACCCCAAGAAAAATAGAAAGAGCATTTACTGTGGAGTCAGAAAAGCTGGATGTGAATTTAGGCTCTGTTATTGACTGAACAAGTAAACAAGTTATTTAATATCTTTGTATCCCAGGTCTCTCATTGGAATAGGTCAGGTGTCAAATTCCCTAAGACTATAACCAGATGAAAATGTAATTGGGAATGTTAAACAAAATAAATAAAAACGCAATATAGATAATATTGATTTGTGTTTTCCTAAGTCAATATGTGCCTCAGCAGGAATCTGTTTTTATTTGGGTTCAACACACTTAACTAAAGTCCCTTTGAGCTTTGAAATCCTATAGGGGCAAGCACAATAGTGAAAGGGAAGGATTAATAGGAGACACAGGGTTATGATGCTCATATGGTGATTTTTCTGGGACATGTAGGTTATAATCCTATTTCTAAGGTAAATCAGAAATGCTTATTCTAGGAGACAAAAATCCAAAAAAATCTCAGAGTATTAGGAAGAAAGTCCCAAAGTCAGTTATCCTAAAACTAACAGACTTAAGCTAATCTCAAAAACAAAACAAAAAACTGTGACCTTTAATGTAAACTATAAATGCAACCAACTGATACCTGCTCAGCATGGGTAGGGAAGTCTTTTCAGGTAAAATGAAATTTCCTGATTAACTGAAAATTGTCACCACAGTGAATATGAATCACAAACTTTCAAAGACTAAGAACATGACCAAATACACAATAAAAAAACCATGCCAAATATAATGCACTCTTTCTTTAATGATCCAAAACCCCTCAAGACCTAGGTGTGTTACAGGAACATCAATGTGAATATCACTCCATGCTATACAAGTGATAAGAGCCTTGTCTGAATCTGGACTGATTTTGTGGTTCTGAAAAATTCCCTATCCCACCCTGCCAATCTTCCCTCTCCTAAGCAAAAGGTACACAATGTCCCAAAAAGAGAAAAAGAAATTCTAGTAAGTGCATCCAATCCAAATAGAAGGTGGGCCCTTGGTTTAAATGTCCATATTTGCATAAGAGGGAGGAGCACAGAAAGGGACTAAACAATGGGGGAACATCTGCTGCTTTTAAAAAAAATACATGCAGGTTCTTGCTACTGGGGAGGAGCTAATACACTAAAAATAATACCACCTTTGGGGGGAAAAATACACACAGGAGCAAATATCACCTCACTCTATAAGCATCACCCAGTGAATATCCAGGCTAGAACAATGAAGTCAACTTTTACTTCATACAGGTCAAGTAACTACAGCATCCACCCTACTCTTCACATCTCCATCCAGATGGCTTTCCTACTCCCTAATTCTCAAGAGATTCAGTAGCCCTGGAGTACTGACTACAGCTAAGGGGTAAGAGGATGGAACATCTGTCAGGAAGACAGGAGTTTGAATTCTGCCTCACACGCTTGCTAAGTGTGGGACCCCAGGTCAGTCACTGAACCTCTTTTCTCAGATTTAATTTCTAATCAGTAAAAAGGGGATATCAACAGCACCCACCTCACAGGGTTGTTAGGATCAAGTGAGAAAACACTGGTAAAGTATTTTGTAAACCTTAAAGGGCTATAAAAATGCCAAATTATTGTTATCAATGTGATAATTGCTGCTGCTGCTACCTCTATGCCGGGGAGCAACTTACCACTGGAATGTGAAGCTTGCTGAGAGGCTTGCCATCCAACAGGTAAGAACCTGTGTAAGTGACATATTCCGCATAACACTGGGGGGCCTGGGGAGTGATGTAGCAGAGAATTTTCCGCTTTTCCTCAATCTTTTTTCTGATCTGAAGGTATTCAAAATATGGGTTTGACCTATCACTATGATAAGGTTCAATGTCATCCAGTTTTATAGCATCTACAATGGCTGCCAATGTTTGCTGTATCATTTCCCTTGTCTGCTGGGTAGATGTATTAATTTGCTGCTGCAGCTGTTGGTTGGAGCGTTGGAAACGACGTTTTCGGGGATGCTGGGCTTGAGAATCTTCTTCTTCTGTGACTCGTGCCTTTGCTCTTGTGGAAGGAGTAGACACTGGTGGAAATTCCTTTTCCGAGGGGGAGGTGTTCTGTTTGTTTTGATTGGCTAGCATTTGAGCACGGTTCCTGGTGATTCGTTGAGGAATTTCTTCTACTTTGGGAGGTTTAGGGACTTCAGGTGCTGGTTTGGGTACAGACTCTACAGTTTCTGGCTGGGCATTGCCTTGGGGTGGTTCCACCTGGGAAGAAGCTGTCTGACTGACAGTGTTTACTACAATGTCTTCTTGAGTGCCAGCACCATCGGCACTTGCCTGGGGCAAATTATTCTCAGCACAACTCTCCAATGTACAGTTTGAGACAAAAGAGTCTTCAGGATTTGTTTCCCTTTCTTGGTCACCTGTCTGAGAAGAAAGTTCAGTAGATGCCACTGGCTGAAAAGAGTGGGACTCTACTAGTTCTGAAGTCTTCTCCTCAGGCACACTCGCTGCTTCCGCAGCAGATTCCACAGAAATGGCTTCTGGCTTTGGCTCCTCGGGTTCTGGCCCTGGTGCCACAGGGAGGAGGGTGGCTGCCTGGCTAGGAGGTAGCTCCTCTTGCTCATCTGCAGCTAATAAAGAAAGGTTCCCATTGAAGACTCCTGGGTCTCCAGGATTTGTACTTTCTGAAGCAACAACAGGACCTTCTCTCATAGGTTCTGCTTCAGTCATTTCAGCATCTGGGACATCTTTAGTTTGAAGTGGAAGTTCTGGCAAAGAAAAAGGACCCAGATCTAAATCATCTTCTGCATTTGTGAAAGGATCAGGCCATGCCACTGGTTCTTCTTGATTTATGACAGAAATGTTATTTTCTAAAAAGTTGTTTTCTAGCGAGCCTAGAGCTTCTACCTGAGTTACCGTTGGTATGCATGTGGATTCTTGAACAATCTCAGGTGTTTCTTCCGGAAGAGGCTTACAGTTAGTAAAGAACGAGTCTAATCTAGAAGGGGGTATGTAAGAAGTTTGTTCCTCTGACGTTGTTATTTCTCCTGGAATTGCTTCTTCAGCAACTTCCTTTACATCACTAAGACCTGGTTCAGACACGGACAAGGGGTATGAAATAGGAGAAACTGGATAAGGAGAATCAGAAGGTATAAATGGCACAGGAGCTGGATGTATGGGATCTGATGAACAGAAAGGTTTGGGAGACTCTGGAAATCTCTGTGGGGATTTAATCAGAAGTTCAGATCCTACTGTCCAATTTACAGGGGTTTCAGAGGAAGTTCCAATTAAACTCTGAGTAATGGGTTGCTCTGAGTTTCTGGAAGGGTTTGCCCAATCTGCATTATCCTCTTCTGAAATAACAGCATTAAAGGGGCCCTCTTCAATTGGTTGTAGATAACTAGGCTCTGGTGGAATAATAGCAGCAGTTGCTTGTTGGTCTTCTGTGGCATCTAATGGGATGCCCAAATCAGGGGGAAGAGCACTTTCTATAGATGGAGCTAAAAGTTCATCTCTATGAGAAGGAGAAGATTTTGCTTGCAAACCAGAGAAGACACTTTCAGGAGATGGGGCAACATTTCCAATAGCCCCTGACGTACAATGTAATGTTTCAACTTTAGGTGAAGGAATCCCATAATCTGGAGAATAGTACCCAGGAGACAAACATGGAAACTTTTCTGCAGGAACAGATGGTAAAGGAACCTTTTCTTCCATTAAATGTTGCACTGGAGAATCATAATTTGATGTAGCAGGTACACTTTGCTGTCTGAAAAACTTATCCCCAACAGTGAACTCCTCTTCAGGGGTTCTCCTGATATCAACAGAGATTGAGCGATAAAGGTTAGTGGGGAGAGTCCTTGTGGGAGTTTGACTTGGGTTTTCAGGAAGCCCACCGGAAGTATTTGTATATCTGTCAAAAAAGGATGGTGAGCATGCATTCATGGACATGGTGGAGACAGGAATAGAATGCTGAGAATCAGCACAGTCAAACATCAAATCAGTGTAATCTTCATTGCTGCACGATGGTGTTCTGGGAGTCTGCATCACTTCCTCGTAACTAGGGCAAGAAACCACAGAGGCTGGAGCGGGAACCCCCGTGGGACGACTCTGGTCTGGTCGTGGGGAAGCAGGTAGGATTTCTTTCATGTGAGGACCAGCCAGCCAGTCTTTAGAGTCAGTGCCCACAGCAGGGTGGGGCTTGCTTTCCGTTGACAGCACAGGAGTCAGTGGGCCTAACTCCTTCATCTTTTTCTCTTTAAGCTGAGAATCCAGTCCCAGTGGTTTTTTGGAAGGCAGATCTAGACTCCTCTTCCTCATCTCCTCTGAGGACTTCACTTTGTCTTTCAGTTTGGGGTCCCCAGATCTGTGTCTCATCTTCTCCATCTGCTTCATCCGTTCTTTGTGCCTCTTGTGACGCTCCTCTATCTCCAGGTCTTTCTGGCACAGCATTCTCTCAAAACTTGTCATCATCAGGTCACCATCTCCTAAGAGTTTTTCTCTGGGTCTGGTATCCTTCTTTCCTGTGTCTTTGGATGGTGGAATTTTATCATTTCCATTACTAATCTTCAATGAGTCAGACTTTTCCTTCTCTTTTAATCTGCTTTCACTAAGCTTTATACTTTCATCTTTTGATTTATCTTTGAAAGCATTCACTTGAGGATTGTCCTTCTCTTTAGTCACAGACTTCTGTTCATCCTTATGATGCTTAAAAAATCCATCTGTGTGTTTTTCTCTGTGTTTCTCTTTTTCATCTTTCCATTTTTCTCGATGTTTATCTCTTTTCTTCTTCTCTTTAGTTATACTGATGGAATTTGAAGCATAAACTTTTTCCTTTTCTGATTTCTTGGAAAGTTCTCTCTCAGAATCATTTTTGTCCTTCTTTTCAGTTGAGAAAAATTCAATAGTTTTGTCTAATTCATCTTCTACGTCTGCTTTCATGTTATATGACATGCCAAAAGCATCACCATCCAAAGAGAAGTCTTTTTCATACTGGGATGAGTCTTTTCTACTGTCCTTAAAATCATCACTTTTTTCTTTTTTCTCAGACTTATCTTTCTTGGCTTTTTCCCTTTCATGACTTTTCTTTGATGAAGATGAGGAATGCCTGTGTCGCTCCTTTTCTTTCAGTTTGTCTTGTAGGGAAGGAAAGGGAATAGAATCCTTAAATTTATCCTCAGCAGGCTCTGTGAATGATGATTCAAGCAGACTGCTCATGCCCGGATCTTGCCCTCGGTCTGTAAAGCTGTCAGATGAGAGTTCACTTATCTTATCATTGGAGTCATCTCTATATTCATTGAGAGCTTCTTCTTCCAACTTCTCCAACAAGCTTTTCTCCATATCGCCCCCCTTCGAAGATTTCCTCTCTTTGGAATGTTCTTTATCTGGCTTTTCTTTATGTTTGTTTTTAACTTTGTCATCAGTGGAGTGTTTCCTTTCGACCTTCTCAGGAATTTTTTGTTTACTTTTCTTTTCTTGGATAGAGTCAACAGAAGTTCTATCTTTTCTATCTTTATATTTTTCAATAGAATCTTTATCTTTCTTCTCTTTGTGTTTTTCAAAGTTTTTTTCTTTTTTATCTTTTCCTCCTTCTGTTAATCCCTTTTCCTTTTTCTTCTCCTTGGATTCTTTATCTTTCTGCTTTTCTCCAGAGTGTTGCTTATCTGAAGAATATTTCCGGTGTTTCTCTGAGGTGTAAGGTTCTTTATCCTCATCTTTTTCTTGTACATTCTCCACTCTTGGCACCTCATTGCCAATAGCATCCCCAATTTTGAATCCACCTGTACTATACTCCTCTTTCTCATCTTCACTTTCATCTGTGAAAATATCTGCAATGTACCAGCTTTTATCTTTAGTCTTTTTTTCATCCCTTTTTTCAGCAAAGTCTTCTGAGATGGATCCTGAGAAACTTTTGTCTTTCTTTTCTTTAATTTGATCAAGGGAAGACTTCCTTTCTTTGTCTTTGTTGTGCAAATCCTTGTATTTTTCCTTTGTCTCTTTTTTGTCTTTAAAACATTTATCCAATTCTTTGTCTTTCTGATTTTTTTCAAGGATAGATTTTTCATTTTTTTCTTTGTCTATTTCTTTAGATTTTTCTTTATATTTATCTGATTTCAGCTTCTCTTTTTTCTCCTTATCAGTAGTGTCTTTTTTATCCTTTTCTTTCCCTGAATGATGCCTTTCCCAAGTCTCTAGATTTTTTCCAAATTCAGAATCTAATTTGTCCTTAAAAAAATTTTCACAACTGTATTCTTTAAGGTCATCTCTGTAGGTTTCCTCTTGTTTAACCTTGGCATCTTTTCTGTCTTTGGAACTATCAAATGAGTCTTTTCTCTCTTTGCAGCTATCACCCACATCTTTTTCTTTCCGGTCTTTAATACCATCTGCAGAATCTTTCCTCCTTTTCTCTTTTTCTGACAAGTAACTGGGAATACTTTTGTGTTTCTCAGTTAGGTCTTTCTTTTTTTCAGATGTTTTGTCCAAATAGTCTCTGTCTTTCTTTTTAAAGAAAGAGTCTTTTTCATTACGTTTTTCATTATATTCTCTCTTTTCTTTACTTTTGTTATCCCTTTTCTTTTCTTTTGTTTCCTCCTTTACTGTTTCCAAGATTAGTTTTGCTACTGAGTCATTTTTTATCTCCCTATAGTCTGTCACTGGAGAATCCCAACTATCTTCTCCTTTGAAATCGAATGATGAGTCAGATAAATCAGAAAACCACCTCTCTTGCTGATCATCAGAAAGGCTGAATTTGGTATCTTCATTCTCTAAAAACTGACTTTTATTGCAAAATTCATCAAAACCAGATTCTTCCCTATACACTTTTTCTTTTTTAAATTTTTCTTTATCTTCTTTAAAACTCTTCTCTTTCTCAGATTTGGAAATTTTTTCCTCTTTCATGTCATTTTTCTTTTCTGACTTTGATTGCTTGTCTTTTGATTTTTTCTTTCGTTCTTCCTTGTGAATTCTAATTTTCTCCTCTTTTGGAGACTTTTCCTTTACTGATTTCTCCTTTTCAGTTTTACTTGATCGGTCTTTCTCCTCTCTGAAAGCTTTACTGAGTTCTTTGTTCCCCTCTTTGACTCTCTTTAGTGATTTCTCTTCTTTGGAGACTTTTATTATGTCATCTTTAAACAACCATTCCTTTTCCTCAGACTTATTTTTGATTATTTTCTCTTCTTTCTTGAAATGTTCTCTATCATGCTTTAGTACTTTTAATTTATTTTCAATCGGATTTTCACTATCAACAATTAAGGCCTTATCTGACTTTTGCTTAGAGTCCTCATAATCGTAAGGAAAGCTTTTCATTTTAATATCTTGATTGTTTGAACACTGTCCTTTCTCTTTGTTTTTGTGTTTATGTTTTGTTTTATGCTTTTTAACAACTTTCCCCTCTTTATCTAGTTTTGGAATTGCTCCATCCACATTGGAATGGAATGAGTTCTTCTTCTCAGATATGGTATTATGTGGAGTATTTTTCTTTTTGTGTTCCTGTTTCTTCCTAACTGGTTTTAATGATGCCAAGCTGGAGTCTTCAGATGTATAATCAGACTCACTGGTCAGTCTTGTTCTTGTAGAGTCCGATAAGGAACTGACATCTGACCAAGCTGGAGAAGAAATGGTTTTCCAATTATCTGTTCTCCAATGCTTGGAGTGCTGTTCTGCAAGATTCGAGTTATGTTTCTGGGATGCTAAACTTCCATGAGAAGAAGTAGATGAAGCAGAAAGTGAGCTGAAAAGTGAGGGTTCCTTTAGCACAATAGTGGAGTCCTTGATACAATTAGAACTTTCAACAGAGTCTCTATCATCCTCATCACTCTCCAAATTCTCACTCTCTGACTCTGAAGAGCAAAACTTGTCATTTTTTTTGCCAAATCGAACTTCCTTGCCTTTTGTCTCTTTCTTCCGCTTCTTTTTAACTTTATTTTTCTCTTTCTGTTGCTTGATGTTCGATGACTCTCGTGTCTTGTTACTGGGCAATACAGAATGAGCTGAAAGTCTTAGCTTCTCTCCAGTGCCCACAGTGACACTTGCATCCTCTTCATCTGAGGTGTCTGAAAGGATGCGATGGGCAGCTTTCTTTGGTGCAATTGTGTTATTTTTAGTATATGTTTTAACTTCCATTTTCGGAATAGATATAAAACTATTTGATTTCGTTTCTTTTCTGTAATCCTTTTTCAGTAAATGCTTATCATCGACTGGAGGAACTCGGTCTTGCTCATCATCCTCATCAAATTCATATTCGTCCTTCACAGGGGTAACTGTTTTTGGTGGCTCCTGATTCTTGGCCTTATGTTTCAGGCCTTTTTCAAATTCAGAGTCCGTGTTATTGCCATCAACCGAGCTGGAAGGTGCAAACGATGGGGCATCTTCTTCTTCTGAACTTTCTGTTAGGAAAAAAGAGGGAAAAGAAAAGCATTGGAATGGGGAGTCAGAAGACGGAACTCTCATTCCCTTCACAAAAAGACGGGAAAGCATGCCTTTCTGAAATACTCGCATCAATATAATAATAAAGGAAAACAAGAAGTCTCCTCCCCCTTCCCCCACAGGTAACCTATGCACATGAGAGGAAAGGAAATGACCTTCATTCAGTAAAGCTCTCAGACCTGCTGCCACTACCTTCTTAAACATACCAGTGGTAGCAGGAAAACTAAGAAATAACTCCTTGGAGGCAGTTATAGCCCACGGTGGATGAGGCCAGGTACAGTAGCCCAAAAGTTCTATAAATTCCAGTTCTTTAATGAGGACCCTCTGACTGACTGTCTTGGAAGGAAAGATTACTTTGGAAGCCATAATAGTTTTCTAATCATCACCACAGTAAGCAGCCATAATCTCTGTATACATATGATACAGTTTAATGCCCACATTCATAAGTACACAAAGCCGCCTTCTTACCTGTTGAGCTCTCTTCACTGGAGGTATAGGTACCCTTCCCCAGTAGGAGATTCACCATAGTCGGAGAATTGGCTACTTTCAAAGGCGTCTCTCCCTTCCTGTTACTCTGATGAGGATTACCTCCATATCGTAACAATAACTTCACCACCTGACAAAACAAAACAACAATCTCATCAGAGAATGTTTTCAGGGAAGTGTAGCTCACTTTGTCATACTGGTATGGACCTGTAAATGGGATATGCTTGAGATGTGGTCATATTTTTCTCTTCAAGAAAGAAAGCACCTAGACATAGGCGTGTCAGGAAACAGCAGTTTGGGGGTGGTAATGAGAATACAAGAAAGCCAAGTATTCACGTTTAGAAGACAAAGAAATGGGCCATGGCAACTATTTAAGAAGTGATTCTCTCATTTACAGAAGCTGTATGAAGGATAGCTGTCAAAAAGAAAATGCAGAGCCATGGCAGAGCCTTTACGACAAGGAATAATCCAGGAAATGGGGTTACTCACCTTGTAGTGACCATTATTGGCTGCATCATGCAGTGGGGTGTCATCATCCAACCCCTTTGTGTTGACTTCAGCACCTGCGGCAAGCAACTGCTTTGCAACATCATAGTAACCTCGGTTACATGCCTCATGCAATGCTGTCCAGCCTGGAAATGGACATGTGATATTTAATACTGGAGGAATGACAATTGAAAAATAGGCAGGCGTATGGGGTCTTTTAGATTTCTGTGTCCCAAAAACTTCAGCTTTAATGAAAGAACTCTAATAATAGAAGACTTTTCTTTGAGATGGGAGTTGTGTTAACCGCTTGGATCTCAGGACGATCTGGGTAAACGATGTGGGCAGAAATCTGAATTGAATGGAACAATTCTCCAAACAACCTGGACAGGATCAATAAGATTTGTCAGTGGTGTAGGGTAAATTCTTTTTGATTCCACAGAGAAAAGAGCCAGATAATTTAAATTCAGAAGCTCAGATATACAGACTTACCCTAATACAGACCCTTATCTTCAAATAATATAAACAGATTAACACTTTAAAATTCCATTCTCAGGTATATTTTGGGAACAATAAAAAGGGAATGCAATTTTATTTAGAAATAAATTTCCTGTCTTTATATTTCTCATGAAACAATGATTGTAATGACTCTCAGAAAAGTCAAATTACATATATATATAGATATATATATATAGACATGTGATAGTAACAACTCTATTCATACAAGAAAAAATGTCACTACATATGAAACACCTTTTTCCAAGCCCTGAAAAGAGAAGTTGGTGCCTCCAAACCAAAAACATTTATGGAATCCCTTTAACAGTCACAAAATGTCAGCAATGGAAGGACCCTTGCAAGAAAGCATCATTATCCAACATCTTTTTTCTTTTTTTTACTATTTTTGATCTTCATCTTCCTCTGCTTTTCCTCTTATTACATATACTATTAATACAGATAAAAGATGAATGAACATTCTTTAGTAACTACATTCCGTTTAAGGGAGTGTTTCTTGCATTCTATTTTTCCTCCTATAGATACAAATACTGTCACATCATACATTCTAAGTATGTACATGAAAATGAGACAGAGAAACACACAAAAACCTGAAGAGTCAGAGCTCAGCTGAGCATGCTGTTAGACCTTTTTCTTCTCTGAGTGAATCTGCCTGTTTGCAAAAGGGAACTTTGCTGGATTTAGTAAGACACTTTCATGGGACAATGGCTTTGGAGCTAAAGAGACCTTAAAGAAACCAGAATATAGGCTCCGCAAAGACAGACAGTCTGAGTTTCTATGTCCCCAGCATCAAGCACATTGCCTACAACATAGCAAGTGAGATGTATGTGCTTGCTGAACTGAACTGAATAAGGGAGGAAGCAAAGCCCTGAGAGGTTAAATAACTCACCTGACATCACGCAATCGGGACTGAACCCCAAGGGCCTCAGCTCTAGCCTAGGACTCAGCTTGGCTGCCTCGGGGTTAAGTCGACTCCCATTCCTCCTATGGGAAGGAAGCCTGCTGATGGTCCCAGAGAAAAAGACAGCCACACTGAAGGGTTACCTGCAAAGTCTTTCACGTTGACGTCGGCGCCCTCACTGATGAGTTCCTTGATGCGCCGGGCATCTCCTCTGATGGCAGCTCGGTGCAGGCGAGTTTCTCCACGCTCATTTCTCTTATTTACTTTATCTTTGGTTTTGGAGGCAGAGTTAGGAGTTCCCTTCTGACAAACTGTAGACTGAGAGGGATGCTTTGGTGTTGTGTCTACTGCTCAACAAGGAGATCATAAGGGAAGAGTTTTACCAGAAAGAAAACCCACAGAGGGAGCTGTTGCAGCATTTAAAGCTCAAGTGGCCATCAGACACCCTAGCTTCTCTCCCAGCAGCAATGAAGCCTGGTATGACTGGGGAAGGGAACTTAAAGCGCTCTATGCTGTAGGAGGCTCAAAGCTTTAAGCTGGACATAAATCACTTAGCGCTTCTATGGAAACAAGGCACATGGAGATCCAAGGCCAGGCAGTGCTTTTTTCTTTCTGTTTTTAATTGTATGGGGAGAAGGAAAAATTCCATCAGGGACACCACGGGCAATATGACACAATCTACTATCTTGAGTGCAATAGGGACTTATACATCTGCTATACATCTTCACTGAACGATGCCCTGGATCAGAAGGGCTCAACTCATGGTCAGCATTGCTCCACCCATCACAGCAGCTCCAAGATGGAGCGGCCAGAGTGGAATGCAGTGAGTGGCCTAACCTTGCCCACCAAACAATCACTTCAGCGCTCACCTGGGCTATTTGCAGACTCCTCTGCTGTCATCTGCATGAGAAGGGCGACCTGCTGGCGCTCTGACAGTGGATAACCTGCTCTAATTCCAGATAGCCCCATTCCAAACAGTAAACCAGGCTTCCTGGTGGCGGGCTCCTTTTTAATCCTCTTCCGCTCAGGACCCTGCTTTTCTGTGAGGTATGTGAAAGGAAAAAGAAAAGGGAGGGGAAGATTTCATCTGGTGGAAACTTTCACAACTGAAACACTAATTAATTTTTAAGGGAAGAACTAATAACAGCACTTTCATTCAATCTGACAGCTTAAAGAACAAAAAGAAAGGTCATTGAGTGTTAAAAAAAAAAGTCAGAAGCACTGATGCTACCCAAGAATGACTCTCCTGGCATTATTTCTGAAATGTAGAGCAATTTAAATGCCTTACAAATCAGCCAACAAATTCAATGCTAAGACTCCAGCTATCAAGCCTTCACCCCACTGTGCCTTGGCAGTAAAACACACAAGGTACAACCTCATTTGCTCTTCTGAACTTCTCAATAACATTTGGGGCCAGAAAAATATTAACATACATGGGGAGCCTTGCTTAAAACCATTATTTTCTGGTCTGGGTCAGCTTGCTTGCACGTACAGCAAGTTTTTAGCCATTAAGTAGAAGTAGCTAGTAACGTTTCTCTCCCCCCCTCCCCCCCCAAAATAATGCAGAGGTAAAAGGGGAAAATAGTTAAAAATAAATAAGTCAAGGCCAACTGGTCAGTACTGTACCTTTCTTCTTGCTTCTAGGAACCTCCATTTCATGCCATGATGCTTCGAGGAGAGTACCAGCCTTGTAGTACCACAACATGGACTGAACTGGAGGCATCTAAAAGCATCAACACAAAGCACTAACAAGATACAATGTAACAGCTCTGAAATGTTTCCATCTCATTCTCTTCATAATAAAGCAAATCCTCGACTTATTGTCTGAACCGTTACAAAATATCCTGTCAATTGGTAGCAAAAACACATTGTGCTTTTTTTTCCTTCTTTTGTTTTTTTAAAAGGTGTAGGGAGGGAGTGGGGGAGGGAGGGGAAGGAGGGTTTAATACCTTCAACTTTACGGATGTTTTCTTCCCTCAATTGGGAAGTCACTAATCTTTGTCTTCCTGATCAAGGCCACAGCAAAGCCGGAATCTAAAGTGCTTCCTGGTTAGTTCCAGCCTGGCCTGGCCCAGCTGGCACTGAAGTAGCCTGGCCACAGGTAACTGGCATCTCAGTGGAAATCTGGGCCCTCTAGGTTGAGTACAGACATGGGGGGTCTGGTAGTAATGGCTCTTCAAAAGCAATCTTGTGGCAGGCCTTTTTAGGACTCCTTGTAGGTAAAGTTACCAGAACTCAGAGGTTTCTCCTTTCTGCCACAGAGATCTTCAAATTTTTGAAATACAACTTCAAGTCAACATAGCCATAATCTCCGTAATTCCTAGGTCCCTTCTAAAGGCACTTTTGAAATGAACACCAGAGACCAACTCTTTAAGAGTTATTAGTTTCTCAGGAAAAAAAAAATGTTGAGGAGAAGGGTTACATCCTGGCCTGTTCTGTTACTAACAGTTTAAAAAGAGGTATATTATTGCTGAAATGTGATGTACTCATTTAAATCCAAAAAAGTCAAACCAATTGTAATGGTTACAAGAAAAGGTAGATTGGGGTGAGGGGGAGACAACTTCAAGAAATTCCCATTTTATAAAATTTTCCTACATGATTCACATAGATTTCCAGGTTCCATGATTATGTCTATAATATTCTAGCTTTCAAAGGAGTCATCCCATCAAAAAGGCAGATTTCTTAAAAAGCATACTAAGAGACAGTGTTTTGTCTGTTAAACTGAATCTCTTACTTTGCTGGGAATGTTTATTACTAGATTATGTGTTTGGGTTACTTGGCCCCTAAACACACATATGTCAAGCTAACTTGCTTTAATAAATACCTGGGAAGTCTTCCTAACTACTTAGGGCTAAGAGAGCTGGGGGAAGCAGGGGAGAGCTGGGGGGGGGGGGGGGGAGAAGATGAAAAGTTCTTAAAATCAACTACACTAGATTTCATGAGGTCAAAAGAGGAAAAAAAAAATTCCAGAAAGGAGGCTCACTCAAAAAACTGCTTATTCTCTAATATTGTAGAGTTTAATTTCCATTATTCTGGAAATAGACAAGCAGATTCAAAAAGGCCAAGCTAGTAAGGCCAGTTATTTTGGATCTTTTTCACTCTAAAGCCTAGAAAGATTTTATTATGCCTCGATATAGAATTTGTGAACTTATAAATAAAAGATTCCTAAAAAGGATGTCTTCTATAGTAGATGATCATAAATAGCTTTTTTAGGTCCAAAGGCTAAAGGAGCTCCATGCTTAGAGTAGCAGACTTTCAGTAGTTGTTCCTATCTATTAATTTACCCAGGAATATTTAGAATGTATCACAAACTTATTTTTTAAAAAATGGTATGGAAAAACTACTTCCAAACTTTAGCTAAACTGTCTAAGACACTGGTATCAAACTCAAACAGAAATGGGTGCCACTAAACTGTACAGCAAAGTGCATATTAACATTACCTATGCTCTTTGTACTTTTATTTTTTTGCTAAATATTTCCTAATGGCATTTTAATCTGTTTTGCCTCAGCCTGGATTCAGAATAAAGGACAACACTACCAGATGCCTCCTTTTTCTCTCCAAAGGCAAAAACACTCCCAAACAGTTCAAATTTCAGGATGGCTTGAGATAGTATTAAAAGGATCCTTTGCCAAAATTTTTTAAATCTTGAATTTATTTCTATGCAACTGTACAAAATCTCAAGACGTATGGACATCTATTTTAATCCTGGCAATCTAAAGAGTGTATGTTTCTTACACATGCTTACTTTGTGTATTCCCATCTCCCGAATGCCCATTCTGGAAAGTTGTAAGGAAGGGTAAGACTGTTGTAGAAATCCATTGTAGATGTCACCCTACATGAAACAACATAACTGTACCCTGCCATACCTACAAACTTATTAACCTTCTGTAAAATACCACCTGAAATAACTTTGCTTAAGAAGGACCTGGCAGAAAATTTCTTGATATCAAACAAAATCTGACCCGAAACCACTATGTACTAAGGAGCTGAAACGGATCATGGGTTATAACTACAGGATGGTTCAGTCTGGGTGATCGGTCCAGGATGAAACTGACTATTAAAACAGGATCTGACAATTTTTCAAAGTTACTGTGCCTCTAAGTTTGCATGTGTGGATCCTTGTAAAACAAAGGAATGAATGAATGCATGTTGGTGAGAGGAACTGGTCCATGCAACCCTGAAAATCGGCCTACATCTATTTGAGATTTGAACCACAGGATCCCAACCCCAGACCTAGGGCTTTGGAAAATGTTCAAGAACTTGTCGGTGAACAGGATAGCATGGCCATTTGCAAAAGTCAGTCATCAATCGTTGTTTAAGGGGCTGCAAAGGGATGCAAAAAGACATCCAGCTCTCAAGGAGCTCACAGTCCAAGGGAGGAGATAACAAGCAAACAACTATGGACAAAGAAGATAAACTGGAGATAATCGCAAAAGGCACCAACATTAAGAGGGATTGGGAAAAGCTTCCAGAAAAAAGTGAGACTTGAAGGAACCCAGGAAAGCCAGGAGACAGAGATCTGAAGGAAGAAAGTCCCAGGCATGGGAGACGGCCACTGAAACTGGTGGAGAGTAGAAAGAGTGAGTATCTTGTGGGAGTGCAAGGACACCAATGGCACTAGATAACACAGGATTTTGTATTTGATTCTGGAAGTAATGGGGAGGAACTGGAATTGACTGAATGAGGGGAGAAGAGGGTGACATGGCCAGACCTGTATTTCAGGAAGATGGAGGATGGACCAGAGTGAGGAGAGATCTGAGAGGCAGGGAGACCAACCAGGAGGCCACTGCAATAGTCTAGGGGTGAAGGGACAAGCACCTGCATTAAGGGAGGCAGTGTTGGGAGAGAGGAGGGTATAGAGAGAGATGCTACAAAGGCAGAAATGGCAAGACTTGGCAACTGACTGGATGTGTGAGGGAGAAGGGGAGGTTGAGAGAGAAGTTGAGGAGTCAAGAATAGCAATATGTTGTGACCCTGGGTGACTTAGGAGGGAGGTGGTGCCCTTGACAGTGATAGTGAAGTTAGGGAGATAACACCAAGGTAGTATATACCTAGTGTTTCCTGAAACGATGATAGTTAATGGGGCTTTAAAGACCTTTACAGTTTGCAAGGCTCTCCACAAATTTTATTTTTGAAGTCCTTTATAAACTAGCCACCTCCTGCCTTTCCTATCTTCTAACACCTTAACACTGGTCCCTAAGCGCTCTTCATTCCAGCTACACTGGCCTCCAGACCCAGAGAGAGCCAAAGGGATGGGGTAAGGAAGAGCAGGCAGCCTTGAATTCCCCATGGAGAAGTTTGTCTTGATAAGCAGATGGCAGCTGAGAATGCCCAGGGCCCTTCAGGTTCGGTGTCATGGGCAGAGGGTTTCCACGTCAATAGGCATTAATACACATGTGGATAGCTCTAGGATTGGGCTATCCTTTAAGGTTCCAAAGCTGGGTAGGGAGGAAATTTCATTTCCAGGATGTGTCTATATATTATGAACTGCTGCAGAAATTACAACCTTTGGATGGAAAGTCTGCTTTGACCCACTATGAACATAACTATCAAGATTATGATTCCAGAGTAATTTAGAACCTGAAATGTCTGGCTAAAATCACTATAAAGTCGATTCCATCTGAAAATAACATACCAAAAGTATGACATCATGGAAGGCACACACTGAAAATACCCTGAGCCTCTCCCTGTAATTGGATGGCTCCTCCCAGAACCTCTATTCAAAGAGAATGTCCAGGCTAACTATATTTTGTTCCTTTCCAACATCATTGTCAGATCAAATGAGGTAATATTTATCAAACGAAATATTATTTGCAAAGAGATTACATATTGCTAGACAAACAGTAGGCACTCAGTAAATTTTTATTTCTTCCCTCCCTTCTAGGCTGAACTCACAACTTCTCTACCAAGAATACTAAGGAGCAGAATGATCCTGTGCTGGGGGGTCCTACTGGCAGCAATGTCCCCTGACTTCTTATTTGGGGGCAGATATATTACTTCTAGAGACATCATCCTCCCCTCAACCTTCATGTTAAAGCTAATGATGAAAAAGGTCATAAAAGGAGGTCAAAACCAATCTGAGTGAACTCTTGCCACTAAATCTATTCCAGAACAACAGGAAAGTACCCACTGCAACCATGTGGTAACAGGCAGTCCATTAACTTCATCTTCTTTTCCCCTTCCTTCTACCTATACCTAATGAGACCCTACTTTCAAACAGTGCTCTGGCCAGGATTTAAAGTGAAGTTCTTACTGAATTTAGTGGCTGTTATTTTTCTAATTATTCTAACAAACTTAAGTCCTCATTTTTGTTCAGCACTATAGTCACAGAGGATTCCACAGCACTACTACCAGCCACTTATTTACTCTTTTGTTGCTTTCAGGCTGGTCCTCTCGTCTAGTCTGCACCCCTGGTAAAATGTTCTTCCCTTCAGTATTCCATCTGCATAGGGTAGAACTCTGAAGAATGTATCTCCTGCCTTTCTAGTGCATGCATGAGTAGCTGCTCTATCTTGGCTTCTCTTAGGCCTGGCCCAGCAGGAATAGGGTAGTGAAAATGCAAGCTCTCCATTTCTTTCTCTGACTCTCAAATTCAGTGACTGAATGCTTCAAATGCTAAATCATTCCCAAAATGATTTGCGGGTTTGTTTTTTTTTTTTAACAGATTTTATATATGTTAAGTGTATGGACATGTTAAAAACTAATCTATTTCACAAAATGGTAATTAAGCCCCAGTATAACAAAATATGGGAAAATCAGGATTAAAGAAAAGTCATATGACCAAAATATTTTTTCAAAACTGAAGGTCCCTCGGGACTTTTCCCCAGAACTCTTTTATCTGCAACCAGAGAGAAGCTTTCAGTTATTTCAAAGTCCTCAATTCCAAGCCACGTGGGGCCTCTTACAACCAATTTTGTATTTACCTATTACTCCCATTTACCATATAGTATGATCCTTCCTCCCAGGTCAAATTTAGTAAGTAGTCAAGTATGTGTATGCATGCGCATCACCAAATTCTCTGACTACAAGTGCAAAAAGTTCTGATATGCATATGTACCAGGTACATCATTATATAACATATTCATCTCTTGGACTGTACTAATGGGGAAAATGTATATTTCACCATGGCAATGGCAGTGCTATCTTGTGGGGCCTAAAAGATCATGTTAGCAAAATACAGGCTCTGGCAAGTCAAGAAGCACTTATTAAGCTCCTATTATTTGCCAGGCACTGTGCTAAACACTGGGGATGGGGCATGCATGGGCTAGAGGCCTTTGATCTCAGGAGTTCACAATCTTTAATTCTACACACATCTACCAAGATTTCAGTATGGATATTGTGGCAGACTACATGCCTGTTGTTTGAGCATTTGTCTAACTAGTTTTGATCAGGCTCATCATCAAGTTAGCTGCAAAGTGACACATTTTTTTGGTTAAAGAGGCTCTCAAAGACCATTTATCAAGTTGTGGAGGGGCTGAAATCTATACAAGTAAAAGGAAGTATCTTCGCTAAAAAAGAAACAAGTAAAACCACCGAACAGATTCTTGAGGTACTTAATTGGTTTAGAAAGCCACTGTATATTAGAAGCTAATCTAGTCTAATCTCTCAATCTAGCTGAGGAAAATGAGATTCAGGGAGTTTAAATGATTTGTCTAACCCAGGGCTGTCCAAAATGCATGCAATTTATGCGGCCCACCTACAAGCATAGAAATTTACACAAATGCTTTATTAAATAATGCCTAGCTACCTCGGAGCTCTCACTAAAATGGCAAATCAAAATATATTGTCTATTGTTTCAATAAAAAACTAAGGTTGGACAGCCCTGGACTTAGCCAAGGAAAGCTATGAGTGGCAGAGGAGGTACTAGAACTCAGGTTTCCTGACTCTGAGGTCTGTGATCTTCCTTCTATAAAGAAAATGATTCCCCAACAGGACCTATAATTCTTCAAAAGTTCAAGCATCCTAAAGTTCAGAGTAAGAATGAATTTATTATCTGAAGCATATAACAATGTATTTATAGCAAGGGCCATGTATACCAAAGGCAGCAAAGATTAAAGAAAGCAGAACTGAAGAGAAGACCATTCATGTGACCTGTGAAATCTTGTGGTCCTTCTCTGCACTAATCATTTCTGTTGTTTTGTTGCTGTGCCTAGAAGCCAGACTCCCCTCCTGTTCCAGCAGTCTCTGCTTCTCCTTGCTTGAGTCCAGCCTCTCTCAGAGGTTCCCAACCCAAGTATCCATCATGCACTCTTCTCTCGCTCTCACAACCCTTTCATCTGATCAGCTACCAAGGTCTGTTATAGACTTTCCCAATCTCTCACTCCTCTTGACACAGCCACCAGCACCCTGGCCCATGCCTGGTCTACTAGCAATAGCTGCTAGTGGGTCTGCCTGCCTCAAAGCTCTGCCTACTGTAGTCCATCCTGCACTCAGCTGTCGAACTGATCTTCCTAGAACGTTGGTCTGACCAGGTCACTCCTCTCTTTCATCAACTCTAGTGACTCCCTATCAACTTCAGGATCAAATGTAGCCCTCTCCTACTTTTCCAGACTTCTTACACTTCCTCTTCTCTACCTACGCTGTGATCCAGGGAAAACAGCCTCCTTGCAATATCTTACACACAATACTCCATCTCCTGACTCTCAGCATTTTTTAGAGGATGGCCTCAACACATGGGATTCTCTCCCTCATTAAATGTCTCTTGACTTTCTTCAGGCTCCAGATAAAATAGCAATCTTCTATGAGAAAGTTTTACCCGACCCCCTCTTAATACCAGTGCCTTCTGTGATCATTTTCGGTTTATCCCAAGTCTAGCCTTTCATCTAGAGTTGTTTGCACATGGTCTCCCCTGCTAGACTGTGAGCTCCTGGAGAGTGGGGGCTATTTCTTGCTTTTCTTCCTTTCCCTAGCTCTAACCATAAAATGTATGGAACCTGGTAGGCACTTAAAATAAATGCTCGCTGACTTGACCAAATACCATATGCATAGTTGAAAGATTCCAAACTAGAATGTAAGTCATTTTTGCATTATCAAATAAGTAAGAGTAAAACATTTTTCCAAAGTCTTAAGGGAAGCTTTGAGCATCAATCACATTGTAGCATCACACTTCCACATCCTACTCCAATTCGTTCTTGGTGTTATCGTTGTTTCAAATTTATAAACGTACTTTTCTCCAGGTCAACAATAAACAAGCAAGAAGTTAAAAATACTGTCCGTTTTCTTTTTCTTTTTTTTTTAATTGTAAGAAACCAATGTTTATTTTCCATCAGCATTTTTCCAACACTATTAGAGCATCTGGGGCAAAACTTAAGACCATTCTGTGGTAGTTCCTACCCATTCAGTGGCCTGAGCAGTAGGAGCCGCAGACCAGTCCTCAGTAGCCGGCTGAGTGCTCCAATCTTCGGTGGGAAACTGCTGAATGGGCACAGATGGCACCTGTACTCCCTCAGACCAATCCGCCACCTCCGGCTGAGTAGCAGTGAATTCTGGGGCAGGTGCGGTCCATTCACCCTGAAACTCTTCCTTTGTCACTGCCTTCTCAGCTGCGGCCTGCTCTTCCTTTTCAATCTCCTCTGGATCCCTGTAGAAGTAAAGATCAGGCATAACCTCCCACGGGTGTTCACGAGAGATGGTACCACGCATACGCAGGACTTCACGGGCCAGCATCCACCACATCAGACCCACTGAGTGAGCCCCCTTGTTGTTACATGGAATGGCAATATCCACATAGCGAAGTGGAGAGTCTGTGTTGCACAGTGCAATGGTTGGGAGGTTAACATACGATACTTCAGTCAGAGGCTGGTGATCTGCCCGAGGGTCAGTGACCACCAAGAGGCGAGGCTCCCTGAAAGCTGCCTGAATCTGGTTAGTGAAGGTGCCCGGTGTGAAACGTCCAGCAATAGGTGTAGCGCCAGTGGCAGCAGCAAATTTCAGAACAGCTCGCTGGCCAGTGTTCCTGGATGAGATGACACTAACATCGGCTGGGTTTTCAATGGCAACAATAGAACGAGCTGTCAGCAGAAGCTTTTCCCAAGTTCTCTTCAAGTTAATGATGTAGATACCGTCACTCTTCCTTTTGTAGATATACTGTTCCATCTGGAAGTCCAAATTGGTGCCACCCAAATGGGTTCCTGCAGCAAGAAATTTGAGGACATCCTCCTCCTTCATCTGCAAGACATCCAGGGCTCCGGACATTGTGAAAGTTTCCCTTTAAAGTTACGACGGAAACCGAGAACAACGCCATATGGAACCCTTTTCGGGGCAGCGCGGAAAGCTACTGTCCATTTTCAATTGTCCTGCATTGCAGGTATTAAACATAATAAACCCTCTCCACTAAGATGAACACCATGCCTACAACTTGAGGATTCTTGCCTCATCTTTTCTCTCGAGTGTAGGTTACTCACATATCTATTCTCTGGCTACTAGGAAGGCCAAAGATTTTCTTCTTTTTTAGATTCCTATAGCACTTAACAGTATGAACCACAACATTCAGCATTTATTTATAGACTGTTTTGTCTTATTTGTTATTTCTCATGTGTGTTACATTGCCCCAAATTAATTACAAATTCCCTAAGGGGAAGAAGCATGTTATCTAATACTTTGTATCTCCCTTAAGATACAGAAGTTACAAAATAGTTATCTGTTGATTGATGTATAATTATCTGCCCACACAACTAAAAAATTTTCTCTGATCTTTTATTTTTTTCATCACCTTCATAAACATAAACTTCTCTGACCCCCCAGTCCCAAATCATCCCTTAAATGGAGAGAAGCAGTTCAGAAAAACTAACAAACCAACCGTCTAATGGCTAATGTGTGGTTCCCCACCCAAAGTTCCCACTTGTGCAAAGAGGGGATGCTCAATTTCCTCATCTCTTCTTTGGTTATTATAAAATACCTAACATTCAGTTTTATAGCTGTCATCTCCATGTCACCCAATTGGTAAAGCATTTTCCCCGGTAGACAGTGAGTTCAGGACCAATTAATATCCATAGAGATAAATTTAATCAAAAGCAATAGGCTGGGAAGTCAGGGAATCTGAGCTATGCTCCTTGCTCAGAGGCCAAAATGGTAAGTGCCCGCAGGGAAGACATTTACTCCCTGATGAAGGGTCTGGATTAGCTCAGGGCTCTTCACCTGCTATCAACGAACCTGCTTGTAAAACAATTTGATGAATGTAAATACATCATGTGTAATCTTATGTATTTTAATTTATATATTTTATAATATTAAACCAGAAGCGTTCTGTGGGCTTCCTTTGACTACCAGGATTCCGTGGCACAAAAATGGTTAAAAACAGCAAGTTTCCCTCGAGATTTTATATTCTGAGTTTAATATCATATATGCCTTTTTCTCTGGTCTCCTGATGCATCTCCACTTCTCTTGGGATATCGCTTTATCTTTCTCCAGGGCCGGCCTATGCTCCTGCCTCAGATAACAAGAAATTTTTCAGTTCCAGAAATTTCCTAGCTCTTGCCTATGTCACTGTTCTGTCCTAGAGACTCAATCTCCTTACTCTCTTGTTAAAGGCCTTAAGAACAAAAGTTCCAGATAATGGCTTGCCAGTAAAAGCACTAAATTAGGAGGCAAGAGCACTTGGATTCAAATTCCAATTCTGCCACCTAGGAGACTCTGCCTAAGTTATTTCTCCATTGTGGGTTTTATCAATAAATGGCTAGAAGATCCTACACTCACTTAACAGGAGAACTAGGTCTCAATTGGCTCAAGTCACAGAACCAGTCACCTTTTAAACCCCTTAAAACAATTAAACAAGCTAGGAAAATGAAGAGAAAAAAAATCAAACTGTCTTGTTCAGAAGTGTTGGGAATTCTTCAAGTCATAGATACAGGTCATTCATTTGCTTATGACGAATAAAAGAAAATTAGCATGTCAGAGCAAACAGTGATATGACCAAGTAGAAAAAAAGTTTCCTGACTGTTGTGTTATCTGATACAATCCAGCTCTCTGTTGGCACTACAAGTTTCTTTAAGATGAAGGACAACTGGAATCCTTTTCCCTTCTCTAATTTCCTACACCTGTAGGTAGAATGTCAATCAAAGAAACAAGCGCCAAGAAGCCCGGAACTGAGCCTTGGCTGTGCCACTGAGCCTCTTTGGCCAAGTTAACTTCATCTGTGAAATGAAGGAGTTGAAAATGAAAGTCTAAAATCCTTTTTGAAAAAATTTTTATGGTTTCTTTTAAAAGTTACTATGTCAAAAGTCATAGATTTGAAATGGGAATATGGCTTCCTACAGTATGATGCATAAAAGGTAGAGCTCCTGGTTCAAATCCTGCCCTTGACATCAGCTATCTATATGACCATGGGCACTTCCCTTAATCAGCTCTCCATCCCTGTTAAGTACCTACTCCACAGAGCTGCTGCAGTTTAGTGTTTATTGTTATTGTTATCATCGAGATGGCTTTTCAGTTGGCCCACAAAAAGTCTACTTAACCGAAACCAACTTTCCTTTCCTTTTGATCCATGGAGTGTTATTATATATTACACTTCTCTAGAAGACATGCATGCTCCAACCTGCACGGTGCTGAAAACGTTTTTCCTTGACCCTGCCACCTCCTTAAGCCACTATTCTTTTTCTTCCCTTGGCTGCCAAATTTGTCAAAGCACAGTCTAGACTCACTGTCTCACATCCACTCACTCCTCAAATTCCTTATGCTTATTTATACCCTTACAATTCTATTGAAACTTTTCCCATCCTTATCTTCTCTGACCTAGCATGACACTGCTACTCACGAAGGCCTTTCTTGAATTTTCCACCACACTGGCAATTGTGACACTGCATTCTCCTCCTTTAACTTTTTTCTCAACTGGTCTCCCTTGATGGCCTCTTTCATTCCCACCATAATCAGTTTCATGAGGAAAATTCCCAAATCTCCATTTCTATAGCTGTGACAACTGACTGCCTAGTGTGAAGGGAAGTCAATGACTCAAAACATGCTTTCTTCTTTGGACCTCTGGGGCTAATCTTCTCCTCACTCACTGCATAACATGGGCAAAATATTCATATTTATGACTATTATTCTTAAAACAAATGAGTGTTTGTAATTGGGGGCAGGGTGGAATAATACCAGACTTCACAGTGCAAGTTTTTAAAGCAAGCTCTGTCCCAGGATTTTGAGAGAGAAGGTTCCCGAAGCTCCTGGAAGAAAGACTCGCTCCTCTTGCTTTACTGTGAATCTGTTAAGGGACATTCTCACTATGATACCTCTGTGGCACAAAGGTGACACTTGGTTCTTGGAGGCAATGCCAAAACACAAGGCCTAGCAGTTCCCACAATATTGGGTGAGTTTGGGCTTAGTGACTGACTCTTGCCCAAGATCTAGCTCAGCTAAGTACAGAGAGGCTCACTGCCAAAAGGTCAGCCAAAGGGAAAAGGAATCTTACAGCCAGAGGAACTCATGAAACCCTCGACTAAGGCATGAAAGGTTGATATTTACACTGCTGGAGGAAGTACCCACAAAAATGAAATCACAGATCTTTTAAATAATTAAAGTGTTTACCTACCAAAAAAAAAAAAACCAACAACTCATCTTCAACGTTTTCACTCTGAGAATAAAGGTGTCATACCAAAGTATTGCTGTCTTTTGATTTTTGGAAGTGAAAGGAAAATAGGAAGAAGCCTACTGAAAAATCTAAATATTTTATAAATACATTTAAGACTTTCCCCAATCTTAAGCTCCAAGGCTCCTTCATGAATGCCATACCTCCTCTCTTCTTGGTTAGGACCTACCTAGACAAGCTCTTAAGAGGACCAGAGTCAATGTGGTGTTGCTGCTTCTCTCATGCTGTTCCAGGTGCCTGAGCTGAATGTTCCTCCTTTCTCTCTGATGCCCTTTGACACCCTTGTATAACCTGAGTTGCCTTCCCTAATTAAGAGGCACCAAGCTCCAGGCACTCAAATCCTGATCCTGCTTTAGACAGGAAATTAATCAATATGAAGAACCTAAATGTCAGTCACAAAAGAAGAAACACAGAAATGTTGAAATACCAGTGTCCATGAATGTACACATTGAGTTATAACTGTATCAATACTGTTGTTTTAGACTCTTCCTTCAGATGAGCATTTTAAAATATGCTCTGTCTAGTAACTATCACAGTAATGTGTGCACCAACAATCACTGCTAAATGCTACATGATAAAAAAGATTTACTGCCACCACAATCAGTAAAGCCACTTTACCTTTTAAAATTCTCGTTGTTTAATGGGAAAAAAAAAATCAAACATTCCCAAGGGGACAACAGTGGGGAAAAGCCCAATATGTAAAGTTCATAAATGAATTCTGTTTTACTCTTAATAGAGATGGCTAGACCTAATAAGTCAGTTCAGCCACTCCGAGATTGTCTCACAGCGATCAGGGTAAGTCTGGTTCTCTTTCAGAACTTTCAGGGTCGGGGGAGGGGGGGTGGGGGGGATGGAGTACATGAAGTTGGCTTTTCAATTGGGTGAACTTTGTTAGATACAAATATAAGATTGCTTCCTCTGACACAACCCCTCCACTTAAAGCTTGAAAAATGTTTCACATGTAAAAAAGGTAAAAAAGCCCCTTCTGGCTAGAAAAAGCATCTTCTCTGTACTCACTTATCTTTTGAGACAAACAACTAGACTCATACTTCCAATACAGTTTGTTTCTAATCCCCTAGTATTCTAGTGCCACTAATATTTATCAGCTTTATCAAAGGACGCTCTCGTTTTCTCTGCGGGGGCTAACATCCTCCTCCTTTTTTTATCCTACACTGTCTTCTCACCTCCTTCTCTCTCAGGGCCCTTCCAGAATATCCACCTGCTCCTAGTGGCAGCTGGCTGCTGAGATAGCACATAAGCCATTGACAGTCCCCAGAGGCCCAAAGAGGGCATCCTTCCCACTCAGACCCCACAAGAATGCCTTAACATTCACCCTAGACCTATTTCCAAGATGTTGTGGACTAAAATAGCCTAGCTGAATGACAGTTGTAAGGCAGGCCTTGTGCAAGAGTCTCATCTTTGACTCTGCCCCAAATTGAGTGAAAAGACAGAACAAGATAGCATACAGCCATCAGAGAGCAGTGTTGAGCTACTGTCTTAGCTATGCTCAGAGAAAACTTTTTGGCTCTGCCACAATTTAGGCTTAAGCATTCCAATATAGATTCATTCAAGCTGGCAAAAAAGCACAGCCTATGTCTTATATAACCTTAAGTGGAAAAAAGCATTTCTGTGTTTTGCAGTCACAAGAAAATCATTCCCTCTTCCCTAAGTGATTTTTTGGGCATCATTACCCTACCTGAGTATACATTCCAACTTTATTTTCCATACCAAAAGGCATGGAAAATCAGTGAAAATATTTTTTTCCAAGAAATTTTTGCAGAGCTAAAACTGTTCATTCAAAACATCTCTAACTTTAACCATGAAGGTACCATTAAGGGTACGGATGTTATGATAAAAGGATCTGTTTACCCATTTAGAATCTTAAATCTCACAGGACATAAAAATAGGGATTTTTTTTGGGGGGGGGGGGGCGGAGTCTTTTTGCTTTTATATATGTCTTCCTCCCACCCCTGTCTCCACACAGGCAGTCATGCTTTTGTTAAAGAAAACGAGAGGAGGAAAAAATTCAAACTAATCTATGTAATAGTCAATCCTGAAAGTATATGGTGGTGTTGACCTCCACAGTCCCCCACCTTTTGCAAAGATGGGATGAAGGTGCATTTTTTTATCTTGATACAACGGAATTATTTCCAAGTGGCTGAGGTACTGCCTTCTAATAGCAAAAACCGCACCCATCCATGGCTCATACTTCTTTTCCCTGCCCTCCTATAAAAACCTCCTCTGAGGGTCTATCCAACCCACTGAGGGAGAGGTTTCCTTCCAGGTCTTTAAATGTTTCATGAGTAGCAACATGGCTACCCTGTGCAGCAATCAGGTGATTCACATTTCATCTCAGACTCTTGCCACCTGACTTTTCTTTGTTTTTTAATTTTTCTTTTTTTTTTTTTGAGGGTGGAAGGCAGGGCAATTGGGGTTAAGTGGCTTGCCCAAGGTCACACAGCTAGTATATATGTCAAGTGTGTGAAGTGGGATTTGAACTCAGGTCCTCCAGACTCCAGGGTTGGTACTATACTCACTGCACCATCTAGCTGCCCCTGGCTTTTCTAATCATACATTTCCTCAAAGACATTTTACATCACTCTTCATGCATAATTAAAAAATAGGATGCAGCCTACTTGTGCCCATAAGATCTCTATACATACACATTCATAATACAGATTTACGTGTGTGTGTGTGTGTGTGTGTGTGTGTGTGTGTGTGTGTGTGTGTGTGTAAAATGGACCTCATTGATTATCTCTAATTTAGCCTGTCTGGAGTCTGTTTGTACATATTTGTTTGTTTACATGTTGTCTCCCTCATTAGACTGTGAGCTCCTTGAGAGAAGGCACTGTCTTTTATGCTTCTCTATATCCTTGTTGCTTAGTACAGTGCCTGCTACACAGTAGGATCTTTTAAAATGTTTACTGACTAAGTTAATGGGCATGTCATTAAACATTTAAAACGTTAACCTTCTGATTAACTCATAAAAGAAAGTACAGGCACAATACCAATGTCTACTTGAGATCGACCCATTTTTGCACATCTAGTCCAGAATCCAGGAAGCTCATTACATTACAGCCTCAAGATGGCTTTTTCCAAGTGTTTTTCACTTAATGTGTTATGCATCCTTTTCGGCTAATGTGATTCTCTCAGAGGAATTTCCTGGGTAGATACAGATTTTAAATGGTCTGGGTTCTATGGAGAAACATAACATTCTATGGGCTTCTGATGAGACTGAAATGTAAAATGACTTCTGAAAGAAAACGCTCTGCTATACCCTTGGTGTGATGAAAGATTTCCTTCATTCTTCAGGCCTATTTTTAGGGGAAGTTGTGGTCATCCTTGTGCTTTTTGTTAGCCTGATATTTCCTGTTGCAAAATGGATAAACAACGTTTTTTCTTTCCTACTCCCATTAATTATATTACAGACAAACTGGACCTGACCACCACATCTTAAGATTTTTACACAAGTCTCTGATTTCTTTCCAAATAAGCACTACAACAAAAGAGCCAACTACAGCAGAACAGAACAAAGTTCTATCTTTCATTTTCTTGGTCACTACTGCTATTTGCTTTGTTAACAGCACCTGACTCAATTATCCTCCAGTGCCTGCATTTATTAGTTTTGGTTTCACAGGTTGGCTCTAATTCTGGTACCATGTACAAAGCTTGTTAATAGGTATAAAAACTTAACTTTGATTTTGATACATCTCTTCTCTCAAGAAGCTAAAAATACACAATATGTAACATATAAATATATGTAACACATAAATATATGTTAAATATATAAAATATAAATAAACCTATAATAAAAATCAGGACTTCATTATTTCCTACTTGCAAGAGCTGCTCTGTCATCAGGCCAACCCCTTTATGGAAGTGAATGTTGAAAACTGAAAATAAGTAAATTTTATATATATTTAGGAGAATTTGTCACACAGAAAAAGACATACAAAAAGTTGACTGAAGAGAAGAATCCTTTAAAAGTAGAACTGGCCAAAGGAAAAAGGACGTATGAAAGCTCAATGAAGAAAATTATTCCTTCAAAATTAGAACTGAGCAAGTGGAAGCAAATGACTCCATCAGATATCAAGAAACAATAAAACAAAATCAAAAGAATGAAAAAAATAGAAGAAAATGTGAAATATCTTATTAGAAAAGCAACTAACCTGTAAAAAAGATAGAGGAGCATAATTTAAGAATTACTGGACTACCTGAAAGCTATGACCAAAAAGAGCCTAGATATCATAGTTCAAGAAAATATCAAGGAAAACTGCCCTGAAATCTTATAAACAGAGGGCAAAACAAAAAATGGAAAGGAATCTACCATCTCCTGAAAGAGATCTCAAAATGAAAACTCCCAAGAATATTGTATCCAAATTCCAGAGCTCCCAGGTCAAAGAGAACATACTTCATTCAAATATCATGGAGCCACAGTCAGGAAAACACAAAATTTAGCAATTTCTACATGAAAGGATCAGAAGGTTTGGAATGATATTCCAGATTGCAAAAGATTACAACCAAGGATCACCTACCCAGCAAAAGTGAATATAATCCTTCAGTGGAAAAAACAGAAATTTAATGAAATTGAGGTCTTTTTCAAGCATTCTTGATGGGGGAAAAAAAAGAGCTAAATAGAAATTCTGACTTCCAAATAATAAAAGTAAAATAAATAAGTAAACAGGAAAGAGAAACCATAAGGGATTCAGTAAGGTTAAACTTTTTACATTTCTACATGGTGAGATGATACTTGTAACTCCTAAGAACCATATCATTATTAGGGCAGTTAGAAGCTATATACACAGACAGAAGGCATGGGTGATATCTAAAAAATAAAATTAAGGGGTAAGAAAGCAGAATGCACTGGAAAAGGGAAAGGTAGAATGGGGGAAATTATCTCACGTAAAAGAGGTACGAAAGAGTTTTTACAATGGAGAGGGGAAGATGGAGTGCTTTAACTTTACTCTTGTCAAAATTGGCTCAAAGAGGGAATAACATACACATTCAACTGGGTAAAGAAAGCTATCTTACCCTACAGCAAAGTAGGAGGGGAAGGGAATAAAACAAGGTGTGGGAGCTGATAAAAGGGAGGGCAAATTGAGGGAAGTACAGTCAGAAACACTTTTGAGGATGGACAGGGTGTAAGGAGACAGTAGGATAAATAGGATGGAGGGAAATGCACAGTTAGTAATCATAACTGTGAAAAAAATTTTTGCAAGTTGATCTGATCAAGGCCTCATCTGTCAAATATATAGAGAACTGAGTCAAATTTATAAAAATAAGAGTCATTCCCCAATTGATAAAGAGTCAAAGGATATGAACAGGCATTTTTCAGATGAAGTAATCAAAAGCTATCTGTAGTCGTATTTTAAAAAAAAGAAAGCTCTAAATCGCTCTTGCATAGAGAAATGCAAATTAAAACAACTCTAAGACACTCCAAAACTATCAGATCAGATAATGTGACACAAAAGGAAAATGACAAATGTTGGGGGGATATGGGAGAATTGAGACACTAATGCACTATTGGTGGAGTTATGAAGTGATTCGACCATTACAGAGTACAATCTAGAACTATGCCCAAAGGATGAGAAAAGCATGCATACCCTTTGACCCAGCAATACTACTATTAGGTCTATATCCCAAAGAGATAAAAACAAAAAGGAAAATGACCCATATGTACAAGAATATTCATAACAGCTCTTTCAGTAGTTGCAAAGAATGGGAAATTGAGGGGATGCCCAAAGTTGTGGTATATGATTGTGAGGGAATACTAGTGTACTGTAAGAAATGATAAGCAGAATGCTCTTAGAAAACCCTGGGAAGACTTATGTGAACTCATACAAAACGAAGTGAGCAGAACTGCAGAACCAGGAGAACACTGTACACAGTAACAGCAATATTGTAAAGACGATCAACTGTAAAAGACATCTACCTTTGATTACTACAATGATCCAAGACAATTCTGAAGGACTTACGACGAAAAATGCTATCTACCTCCAGAGAAAAAAAACTGATGGAATCTGAATGTCAATTTTAGTGTTCTTTATTTTTCTTGGATTTTTTTGGTCTGTGTTTTCCTTAATAACATGACCAATGTGGAAATATTTTGCATGACTGCACATGTATAACCTATATAAAATTGCTTGCCTTCTCAATGAAGGGAAGGGAGGAAGTAGGGAAAGAATTTGGAACACTCAAAATTTTACTAAACAAATGTTAAAAATTGATTTTGAGGAAAAAATAAAATATTAAATATTTTTAACAAATAGCAGACAACAGGAAAAGCCAATGAACTCAACATGAACTCACTAACAATAAATTGACAAAGAAATGTTGAACAAGTGGCTAAGTCATATGGATTTATTTACAGAAATAAGGAGTTTAGGACAGTGATTCCAAACTGGGTCATTGCCCCACATTAATTATAGAAAGGTTGTCCTTAAATATCCTAGACTTATTGATCAATGCAGACCATGAAAAGAAATAGTACACTACAAGTTGCAAATCCAAAGCTTATTCTCTTCCATGGACTGTCACCTGACAAATTCCTATATTATGAACAAATTTTAAAATCTTTTTTAGAATACAAGTAAATTGTACTAGAACCAGAGCATTAATACTCCACTCTGCATCTGCTGTTCTGGTTTTCAGGGCAGCAACTCCATGGAACAAGAAGCTGCTGTCCTAGTTTAAGTTTGTCATTTCTAACCTTAACAGCACCATGCTGGTTGACTCAAACATCCCTCAGCCTCCTCTTCCCCCTGACTGGAAGGAGGAGTACCAAACTCCTCCCTATGTCTTCTTTTATAGAGGGTAGAAACTGAACTCTCAACTCACTCCTCTTTGCATCTGCTGCTTTGCCAAGTTTCAGCTCCAGGGAACAAGCTGGTGCCATTCCCCTGCCCTTATCCTTCCTGCTTCCTTTTATGTGCTGTCTCCCTTCCATTAGACTCTAGACTCCTTAAGGGCAGAGACTGTCTTTTTATTAATGGTATCCCTAGCACTTAAGCACTGTGCCTGGAACAAAGATGATGCTTAATAAAAGTTTTTTAGACTGGATTATCATAGACAAAACTATTGAACAGCAATCACCCAGACATAATGTTGATATGTAAAAATTTCAGGACATTTTAAATTATTGAGTTGTCCCTGCCAAACACTCAGAATCTAAAAGCCTTATATAAGCGATGAGAAGTTTTCAAAATACAGAGATCCAGCAGAAGAAACAAAATCAGTAACGGAATGAAGTATGTATCCTTTCAGTCTGCTACTGAGCAGTCCCAAAGCATGCACTCGATGAACTTAAAGAAGACAAGCTTATTATTCATATTTTTACTTGAATGCAAAAAGCACTTATTTTATTCACCTGTGCAACAGTCCCCAGAATGAGACAGACATAGCTATATAAATAAGAAGATAGTGTCCCAGTACTATTTCTATCTGAACTCCACTGCAAAAGATGAGAATGAGGTAAATAATAATGACAATAGATTCAGCTTGTATAGCACAATAACAACAACAGCAAAATAATTTGAGTTTCTAGTGAACTACAAGGGATTTTTTTCCCAACCCAGAGCCCAAATCTTTCTCTAACTTCTCCTAAGTGCCCCTAGTTCTGCCCTCTAGGGACCAGCTGAACAAATCTAATCTCTCGCAGGATGGCTATGATGTTGATTCAAGTTTTTTTTAAGCCTTCATTTGTATTCCCAGAGCTGAACATAGTGCCTAGCACCTGGCAATTACCTATTTTGCACAAGGCTCTCTGCAGGACTTTATGGATACAAACACAAACAGTCTCTGCCCTAAAGAGCTTCAATCCTACTGGGGGATGTAGAGCACACATGGAAAGAGAGAACACAAGTACGTGGATGTTCATGTAGGAAAGGAAGTGGTACCTGAGTCACGATCCTAAAGACAGGAGTTTTCTAAGGGGAAGCTGAGGAGAGACTGTGGCAGGCTCAACAATGTACTTCCTCAAGTTGGTTCTCAAATAGCATGATCTCAAAGCCTTTCACCATCCTGTGAATCGTGTGCCATCCTCTGGATGTTCTCCAGTTTATGAACATCCATCCTAAAACAATAGCATCTCAGAACCAGAATGGACCACAGAAGTTGAGAGCAGAGATGTCAAACTTGTCCAAACTAGATGAAAACGCAAAGATAATACAACATAGGTGTTTTGATGTGTGGTTTTCTAAGCCAATGTGTGGCCCTCCAGGATCCGTTTGTGTTGCTTCCCAGGTCTAGACTACGTTTTTCTAAACAAAAATCCCCAGGGGCAGCCCACTCTGCTCTTGGAACACATCACCAGGAAGCTCCTGTGTGCACCTCAATCTGCCTCTGCAAACTTGTTACCAAACTGCTCCCAGTTCTGTCCCTGGGAGAACAAGCAGAGTCACTGTTTCACATGATGGCTCTTCAATACTTCATGACTGGTATCATGTTCCCCATCGTTTCCCAGGTAAAGGCCTCCCATTCCTTCAACTGAATCTCACATAGCACAATCCTGAGGCCCCACACAGTTCTTGTTCACCTCTCCCATAGACATCCCCCAGATAATTAATGAACTTACCAGAACCAAAAATAATACTCTAGAGACAGTCTTACTCAGGGGTGTGTGTGTGTGTGTGTGTGTGTGTGTGTGTGTGTGTGTGTGTAAGAGAGAAACACTATTATCTATCTCCCTAGTTTCAAATGAAGCCTAAGATCCAGGTTTTCTGACTGCCATATCAAAATGTGGTGCCCAGAAATGAAGACAATCCTCTAGATGTGGCCTGAGTAGGTGACATGAGAATTAGATGACTACTATCCCCACCCCCATGTTCTGATCATCAAATCTCTGAGAACCAAACCTGCATCTGAGGCAAGATTTGAACCCATGACTTCCTGGATCTATTAGAGAATCCTGGAATCAAAGAATTTCAGAGTTGGAAGAGACTTGAGTGGCCATCTATTCCAATTCATACCTGAAAGAGACTCTTTTCTGTAACACAACTGATGAGTGATCATTCAGCCTTTTTATCAAGACACAATGAGAATATACCACAGTACCAGGAGGCTCTTTCCATTTTTAGAAAGCTCTTTTCGTTAGGAGTTTTTTCCCCTTACAAAGACTAGGTTTGCCTAATGGAATCCATGGTGCCTCATTCTTCCCCTTGGGGCCTAACACAACAAGTCTAATCCTCATTCCATGTGACCACCTTTCTTGAAGAAGAGTATCATGGCCCCATTCTGTATGGTATGGACTTGAGAACCTTCCTTCACCTTAATGCTGAGAACAGCTGAGAACAAGAGCCAACTGAGAGTTTCTTTCTTTACAAGATCCTAGAGCTGCGATCTTTGGATATATGACCTCAAATATACTTACATCTGATATCAGTCTTGAAATGAAATAAAAACCTCCTCCTGCCTGCCTCGTAAAGAGAGTCAACAGTACAATGGAAATGGTCTGGGAGTCAAAAATACTGAGTTCAGATTCTACCTCTGGCACTTACAACCTAGATACCTTAAGAAAGTCACTTCACTTAAACGGAACTAAGTTTACTCATCTGCAAAATGAAAGCATTGGACTAGACGGCTTCTTAGTTCCTGTTCTGGGCTAAACCTTTGATCACACTATTGTACAGGCAGGTCAAGGAACAACATGTCTGAAGCTACTCTCTAAGGGTCTAGAGGTAACTACATATGGCTCATATGGAAATGTGACAACTTACAAGAACCCCACAAAGGATTTTCAACTCTAAAGGATAGGCCTTTAAAAAGAACATATTGCTAGAGAGCACAACAGAAGGGTGTCCCAGGACTAAGAGAATACATGTACGTAAGTAAGTGAATGAAAGGGAGTGGTGAAAATGTGTGTGTGTGGGGGGGGGGGGGGGGGTTTAAGTCAAAGACTAGAAATAGGCAACTTTTTCCAGTTTACATCACTCCTCAAATTAGGATGAGTGGCTGTGGAAACCAACCATTGTTCTACATGAGATCCTACTTGTAACCTATACCAACATGCCCTAATACAAAAACCTCTGATTTTCCTGAAAATCCAAGTCTAATTCTTGTCACAGAACCCCCACACCCAGTTGTAGTCCCATCTGTAAAAACACTCTCATTCCTCTCTACTTAAGTCTTTATACGAGGCCTACCTCCTTTCATTCCAACAAACAATAATTATGTGCCTGTAAGTGCAAGGCCATGGTGGATTAGGCCCTGAGATACAAGACAAAAAGGAGGCAATTCTAGCCTTCAAGAAACTTGAGTTCTGCTGGAGAAGGGAAGGGAAAAATTAACATACATACAAATCAGGAATACAAACCTCTGTGAAACCTTCTGAGTTCCAAAGCATTTACTGACTATTTATCTGGCCCTTAGCATGAACTATTTTGTATTTTTCTTATATGCAAAATCATTTCTTTCCAGCTAAATAAGTCTTTGAGAGTAGGATGGAGAGGACACCTTACTGAGATAGAAATAAAGCTTTCAAGTCAATTTTCAATTGCATCCGACTCTTCTTTGTGCCCCCATTTGGAGTTTTCTTGGCAAGGATACTGGAGTAGTTTGCCATTTCCTTCTCCAGCTCATCTCACAAATGAGGAAAGTGACTTGAGCAGTAAATGTTTGAGAAGAGATTTAAACTCATGAAGATGAGCCTTCTTGTCTTCAGGCCTGGTGCTTGCTCTATCCACTGCGTCACCTAGCAGCCCCAGAAATACAGCACAAAGCCTTAAACAATATTTTTATAGATCACTTCTAACAATTAAAATATCTACTATATCTGAAAGGATTCTCATATTCTACTTTTTTAAAGTTTACTTTTATAAAGTAACCATTTATAAAATGAGCAACAAGTTTATTTGCTTAAAAATGAGGCACATTCTGGGAACAACAATGTAATTATATAGTTTTACTGAAAAATCTTGAGTGTGTCTCATAGAGAAAAAAATGCTAGAGTGAGTTATATCATCAGTAAAGATCAGAGCCTTTCACAATAAAAAAAAAAAAGGTGCCTGCATTCTCTAGCTATACCAGAATTTCAGGGATATGAATACTGTTTGGAGAAAGTGGGTCAGTGGATGGGGTTGAAAATCTTTCTGTCATAAAGAGAATTCTTTATGTACTGGAGTACGACATTTGGAAGCTGGCAATGTTGAATATTTCCGAATTAGCTATAAAAGTATCTGACTGCAAAATTGTGCCACAGAGAAATCTTTTCCCATCCATCAATCGGGTTCTGATGTAAAATATGAACATATTCAAATGCTAGAAATTTTCATCTTACAAAAAAAAAACCTATATGGTCATTTCAGTTGTACCTGATTCTTTGTGACCCCATTTGGAGTTTTCCTGGCAAAGATACTGGAGTGATTTGCCATTTCTTTCTCCAACTCATTTCACCAATGAGGAAACAGAAGAAAATAGGGTGAAGTAACTTGCCCAGGGTCACACAACTAGTGTCTGAGGCCACATTTGAACTCAGGAAGATGAGTCTTCCTGACTCCAGGCCTGGCACTCTATCCACTGAGCCACTTAACCTCCCCATACTGTAATTTACAATGTAAATTGTTGGCTAGATTAGTTACACTGTTACTAATGTAACTAGTATAATAGTTACAATGTAAATTGATAGCTGCCCCATAATGTAATTTGTATTGTTCAAAAAGGAAATTCTTCAAATTCATATCCTTTTCAAAGTTCTCTCTAAAGCTTAGCTTCTTTATATTATGGGAGAAGACTCCTAAGAGTAATATCTAGCTGGTTTTCCTTGGTCCAGTCATTTTTTCCCCTCTCTTCCTTTATTTCCACGGGGGGATTCCTCCAAACTAGAAATTATAATTATAGCTATAATTTCTCCAAACTAGAAATTATAATAAATGATCCTAAAGTCCCTAGTGAACCCTAGATTCCATGATCCTTAGGCACAGTTGCTCTAAGTAAAGTAAATACTGGTATTTCAATAAATTTATACAGTGCATAGGAGACTTAGAAACTATCACAGAGCAAAGATCTATAGCATTTCCCAATATATTAACGCAGAATTTACAACTTCTCTTATGTAGCTGGACTTTGTAAAGGATAAGTAACTATCCAGAGGGCCACACTCCACACAAAATATACTGTACCACAGCATGCCAAATAAAAAAGCAGGGCATTGCATTTGGTTTAATGACTTTGGTTTTAATGACTTTTTTTCACATAGGCCACGATCCATTAGAAACAGTCATAAGGCCAAGTAAAGTCACTTGGATGTCTTGAATGCTACATAAATGCTTGCTGAAGACAACAGAAATATGGTGGCTTGCCCCATCTGAATACTGAAGCCACTCTTACTCAAAGCGCAGAGAGGAATGGGAGGTTTGGCTAATACTACCGCTTAGTTCAAAGCCTCATCTTCTCCTGTGACTGTTTCCAATAAATGTACTTATCTATTTGCCTGAAATATGTCCTCGCTGCTGTGGGGGGAGGTGAATCCAGCTAAGTGGCTTACCTGGCTTTATCTGGCTGGTTGGGCCAGCATATGTACTAATAAATAAGCAAGAGAACAGGCTGCAATGTGTTAGTGGAGATAAAGTGTGACACAATGGTTAATTTTTTAAATTCTCAGAGTATACTTGTGTTTCTCCCAGAGGAGAAAGTACAAGTAGATAAGAGGAAATCAGGCCCATAAGCCGGTTTCATCAGTTCTAATGCACTTTTAAAAAAAGAGGACTCACACAGCTTCTTAAACATTTTTGGAAATTAAGAAAAATGTTCATTTGTACAAATGACATTGCAAAATGCTTATTCCCTACAACACTGGTAAGAAATTAATGATGACATAGCTGATATGGAAAGGCTTTGCATGACTTCACATGTATAACCGATATCATATTGCTTGCTTTCTTAAAGGGTGAGGGAGGAGCAAAAGAGGGGGAGGAAAATCTGGAGCCCAAAATTTTTTTAAATGAATGTTAAAAATTTTTAATTCAACTAGGAAATATTAAATAAGAACATATTTTTAAAACATTTAAAGGAAATTAATGATGATTTCTTTTCCACAGTAATGGAATTGTATCTGAAAGGGGTAAGCTGAAGCTTAAAATGGAAACTCTAACTTCTTTCAGTAAACCTCTTGGGGAGACGACTCAGCTCTATTTATAATATTTCAGGTTTAGCTAGCAGTCTCAGTGCCTACGTTCCCACGCAGGCTGTGAGTAAAACAAATGAAATATATGTAGAAGTACACACTCAGAGGAGATTCCAAAGTAATGCAACCCAGAGTTCCATCACCCCTCTGAGGAAGGTCTCAGAACAAGAAAAGGCAAACCAGATTTTAGACTGAAGATTACATGTGTGTATGTGGCTGAGTGCATACCTGTTTGTTCACGTGTGGGAAGGAAGATGGAGAAAGAGAAGTCCAAGAAAGATGCAAATGAAAGAAGAGCAACTATTCAGGAAATATGGCACATTCTTCAAAAGTTTTGGTAAAATTTGTTTCTTTTATCCCAAACAGAAATAAATTGGAATTTATTCAAATTCCAAACTAAATTGCCAAATTTCAACATGGAAAGTTGGAAGGCTCAAGGAATTATGTTTTTCAGTTCAATCTGTGGCGATAAGAGAAGGAGGAAACCAAAGAAGATAGCAGAGGCAAACAGAAAGAAAGCAGAATGTATATGGTACTGACAGCCTGTCTCTAACATCTATCTTAAATAGGGAGGAAAAACATGGGTAAATTCAAAACCAGGGCTTTTATGTTCAGGCTCTTGATTCTAGAGATTCAAATTCTTTTCTCTGTTAACAACCACCACATATAACCATTGATAGGTGATTCTAATCCACAAAGTCTCATTGGATCTGTCCAGTTAGATGTGAAATTTATATTCATCATTTCAATTAAGTTCACTTTGTATGTGTCTGTATACATTTTATCTGTCCCACTACAGTATAAGCTCCAAGAAGACATATGCCAGGTCTTTGGACATAAACACTTAAATGTTTTATGAAAGCATATTAAAATGCAGTTTTCAGGGGGGTGGAACCAAGATGGTGGAAGGAAAGCAGGGACTTGCCTGAGCTCCCTGCCAAGTCCCTCCAAAAATCTATAAAAAAATGGCTCTGAACCAATTCTAGAACGGCAGAACCCACAAAACAGCAGATGGAAGCAGGGCTCCAGCCCAGGACAGCCTGGATGGTTGCTGGGTGAGGTCTATCACACATGGAGCTGGGAGCAGAACGGAGCACAGCCCAGCGTGGGCCGCACGGACCGAGCAGGCCCTAGCGCCCTGAATCACCTACCCAGCAAAACTGAGTATCATGCTCCAAGGCAAAATATGGACTTTCAATAAAATAGAGGACTTTCAAGCTTTCTCAGTGAAAAGACTAGAGCTGAATAGAAAATTTGACTTTCAAACACAAGAATCAAGAGAAGCATGAAAAGGTAATCAAGAAAAAGAACAAGAAAAAGAAATCCCAAGGGACTCACTAAAGTTGAACTGTTTTGTTTACATTCCTACATGGAAAGATGATGTGTATGATTCATGAGACCTCAGTATTAAGGTGGATGAAGGGAATATGTGTGTGTGTGTGTGTGTGTGTGTGTGTGTGTATGAACATATGTATGTGTGTGTGTGTATACATATATATATGTATATATATATACATATATGTGTGTGTGTGTGTGTGTGTGTGTGTGTATGGCACAGGGTTAGTCGAATATGAAGGGATGATATCTAAAAGAAATAAAATCAAATTAAGGGATGAGAGAGGAATATATTGAGAGAGGGAGAAAGGGAGAGATAGAATGGGGTAAATTATCTCGTATAAAAGTGGCAAGAAAAAGCAGTTCTGTAGGAAGGGAAGAGAAGGCAGGTGAGGGGGAATGAGTGAATCTTGCTCTCATCAGATTTGACCGGAGGAGAGAATACCATACACACTCAATGGGGTATCTTACCCCACAGGAAAGAAGGAGGAAGAAGATAAAAAAGAGGGGATGATAGAAGGGAGGGCAGATGGGGGAGGAGGTAATCAAAAACAAACACTTTCAAAAAGGGACAGGGTCAAGGGAGAAAATTGGATAAAGGGAGATAGGTTAGGAAGGAGCAAAATATAGTTAGTCTTTCACAACATGAGTATTTTGGAAGGGTTTTACATAATGATACGCATGTGGTCTATGTTGAATTGCTTGACTTCTTAGGGAGGGTGGGTGGGAAGGGAAGAGGGGGGAGAATTTGGAACTCAAAGTTTTAAAAACAGATGTTCAAAGACAAACAAACAAAAAAGGTTTTTGCATGCAACTAGAAAACAAGATACACAGGCAATGGGGCGTAGAAATTTATCTTGCCTTACAAGAAAGGAAGGGAAAAGGGGATGGGAGGGGAGTGGGGTGACAGAAGGGAGGGCTGACTGCAGAACAGGGCAACCAGAATATACGCCATCTTGGAGTGGAGGGGAGGGTAGAAATGGTGAGAAAATTTGTAATTCAAACTCTTGTGAAAATCAATGCTGAAAACTAAATATATTAAATAAATTAAATAAACTAAAAAAATGCAGTTTTCAAACAAGGCAGGTTTGAAATGATGAAGTGATTTACTCACTCACTCACTCATCTAAGTTTGGACTCAGCTGAGAATTAGATTAAGTGCCAACTGCATGCACTTCTATTCTTACCTAACCAATTCTCTCACTCACCAAAGCAGCTGCTTTGAACTTTCTCTTCTCTCTTCAAGTCTCATATGACAACCCATCTTTCCCCACAACTCTTTCAGCTGAGGACCTCACATCCTACTTCACTGAAATACACTGAGGCCATTTGCTGTGCTCCATCTCTCTCTCCTCTCATTTCCTGCCCCTGATATCATTCCCTCCTAGGTCTCCTTTTCCACAACCTTTTGATGAAAACATTCCTGTCCAGACAAATCTATGTGTACCCTTGATAGCATTTCCTCACATCATCATCAGCAGATTACTTCCCCAACTATCATTCCCATTCTTTCTCTAAGCTTCAATCCCTCCCTATCTATTGGTTCCTTCTCTGTTGCCTACAAACACATCCATGTCTCTCTCATAAAAACCCTCACTAGATCCTTCTATGCCTGCAAGCTGTATCATCCTCTATCTCTTCTCTCTTCAGCTAAATTTCCCTGGAAAAATTTTCCACCTCACTACCTCCACTTCCCTGTGTCTCACTCTCTTCCAAACCCTTTGCAACCCAGCTTCTGACCTCGATCAAATGAAACTGCTTTCCAAAGTTACTAATGATTTGTTAACTGTCAAACTTTCTGGCCTTTTATCAATCTTCATCCTTCTTCAAATCTTTGTACCACATGACACTGTGACTACCTCCTCCTGATCCTTCTTTCTCTCTAGATTTCTGAGATACAGTTCTTTCAAGGTTCTCCCCTAACTTGCCTGATTGCTCCTTTTCAGTGTCCTCTGGATAAGATCCATATCATACTTCTGGGGTGCACCACAAGGTTCTGCCCTAGGCCTCTCTCTTTCTTTTTCTTCTGCTTTTTCCCTGGTGATCTCATCAGCTCCCATGGGCTCAATGATCATGTCTGTGCAGGTGATCCCTAGGTCTTCTTATGCAGCCCTAGTCTCTTTCCCGAGGTCCAGTCCTACATCATCTCTTTTCCCCCATGAGAGGGCAAACTCCTTGTAAACAGAGATTATTTGTTTCTTTTTCTTTATATCCCCAGAATTGTCAGTGCCTGTCAAATCTTAAGTTCTTAGTAAATGCATGTTGTTTGACTGACAAGGCTATATAAAAGGTGTAAAAAGTCAAACAGCTGCATCACAGAAAGGAGGAGAAAAACATTTCATTAGATTATTCAAATAAAGTCATGCCTGAGGAAACAATAATCCCAAGTTCTATAATCTGAGACTCACTGATACATCAAATAGCATTTTCTGCAAACTTATCACCTCCTTATATGCACTACAAGTGTTTTAACAGCCACAACATGATGCTATAGGAATACAAGGTAAGGCCCTGAGTAAAAATGCCATTACTCTAAACGGGATACATAACCTGAAACTTTTCAGCACTGCTTGGGAAAGTGTTCACTACTTAAACACACACATAAATACCAGGTTCTCTCACTATATTCTCTGTACTGGCAACAATGACCAAGATCAATAGGAGTGAGTTAAAGAAGTCCAGCCAGAAATGGAGACTGTTATACCTTTCTTTGTTCAGAAGCTAGCAACCATCAAATGACTCATGTAGAGCACAGATATTACAGTACAGAGGGAATTGAAATTCTCAGTTATATGAACAAGAAAAGCAAACTATTTCACCTAGGTTCAACTTGGAGTTTAAATGCTGAAAAGCAGAACACAGGGATGATACTTGGGTTTCGTTGTGGTTTTTTTTAATGACAAGTACACTCACAAAACCAGAGACTCAAGGAAGGGGTCTAAGGGGTAAGGGGTCAAGAGAGACATACAGAAAGGCCAAAGTGATAGTACAGCTGGATAAATCATATACTTACAAAATGTTACTGAGAAAATGAAATTGATTCTATTTTGTAATTGATTCTGTTCTGTATAACTGCCAACATTTCATATCACTGCCCAAATCAAGTTTGTCTCTGAGTTAAGTTCAGAAGCTTAATTTTCATCTCATGTTTAAGTTGAAAATTTGGTTTCCCTATAAATGACTTAAAAAGCCCATTATCTCTGTATCACTACCTGCCCTCATATAATTAGAAGAAATCTGTTATCTATATACCATTAGTTATTCTTGCAGGTGAAATACATTAATCAGAATTTCCTAGAGGGTTTGCTGCCAAGCCGCATTCTCTATTTCCAGCCAATCACATTTCCCTCACATTTGATAGACTTCGGAACTGCCTTCTAGTTCTCAGACGGTCCTCCTGTTGTCTGTAAAAATGATCTCTCCGCTTTCATTTGAGGTCTTTTGGCTTGCTGAGGCGATAAAGACCCCTTTTCATTGGTGACTGCTAGCCTTTCCAACAAATTGAATGTGCTTAGAGCTTTGATGTCAGTTTACCTTAATTTCCATTGGAACACTCTGACCGGAAGGACACAATATGTCACACTACAAACCCTTTCTAACAACGAACCTTGCTCAACCTACGACAACGCAGTATAGAAAGGACATTAAAAAGAAATAAAGTAATGTATGTTTTTACTGTAGATATAAGAGAAAAAAATCAGTTCACAGTGAAAGACATTCAAAAATACTGAGATCAAAAGATGAAACATACATGTTTTACACACGTTCTTGCTCACATTTAATATGCGTTCATTACATGATCAACAGGACGTCAGGCCAAATTCGTTACTTTCTCAAGAAAACATTAAGCTGGCAGCAGGATGAGTAAGTACAGCACGCAGGATAATGCCGGTTGCAATTTTTCTTCTTCCAAATAAAATAAAAATGGAATTCAATTCAACAACAACAACAAACCATTTATTAAGCGCCAACTGTATGTACAGGACTGTGGTAGGGGACTGGGCGAGACACCTTTGGAATGGTCCTTAAACTCAACAGTTTTATAGTCATTAATGAGACAACAGAGACGAGCGATGATAATAAAAAATAATAGATTTTCTGTGCACAAGAGGTACGAGGTACTCTGTGAAGGAGGAAGAAAAAGGTCACCGCTGACTAAGGGAATTAGGGGACATTTCACGTTACAATGGCATTTAAATTTAGCTCTCCAGGGTGAGGAGGAATTTACTGGTGGAAAGAAATGAGGGTAAAGAACTCTAGGCGTACGGCACAGTCTCTACAAAGCAGAAACACATGGCATGTGAAGAGGAGAAGCAAAGACAGTCTATGGGGGGATGTGGAGGACACAGTACAGGAAGCTTAGCAGGGGAGATGACTATTTGCCGAGAAGACATCTTCAACGCCAGATAAAAAGGATTTCCATTTACTCAGTAGGCAATAGGGGGCAACACAGGGTTTTAGGTAGAAGTGACTGTGAATGGTTTAGATGGCAAGTGAACATCAGCATTTACTTGAAGAACACACAATTTGCCAATTTTAAAGAAAATTTAATAGAGTACAAAGCTTCTGCCCTAACGAGGGCTTTCATAAATACATTTTATAAATGAAGAAACTACTACTGCTGCTACTGCCACCACTGCCACCGCCACAGTCACCATGACCACCGCTGCCAGCTAACATGTACGCAGCACTTCCTCTGTGCCAGGCTCTGTGCTAAGAGCTTTACAACTGTTACCTCTTTTGGTCTTCACAACCACATGCTGAGGCAGGTGCTATTATCATGACCGTTTTACAAGTGAAGAAGCTGAGACAGACAGAGGCTGAGTGACTTGTCCACGGTCACAGAGCTAAAAAATGTCTGAGGCCAAGTTTGAACTCAGGTCTTCCTGATTCCAGGCCCAGTGTGCTCCATCTACTCTGTGGCCTAGCTGCCTGAAATGTTAGGTTTCCTCACCGGTACTTTTCTGAATATATGTACTATAAATAACTGTTTGTTCTCTAAGTAACAGTTTAATACAAAATCCTGTAACTTCACAAAATTCGTCTAAGTTTCAAAGGAATAGGCAGGCAAGTCATCCAAACTGAAGTAGCAAGATACCAGAGGGAGAGACAGGGGGAAGCATGTGCCAGCAAGTCAAACCGTCCTGAACACATTAATCACTATGACCCCCCGCCCCCCACCCCTATGAACACATAAACACAGTCTAAAACCCTGATCCAAAGAGCCTTGGGAATAGCAGGGCAATATTGCAAGGATAATCAACTGCGAAAGACTTAGTTACTCTGATCAAGACAATGAACCAAGACAATTCCAAAGGATTTATGGTGAAAAATGTTATCCACTTCCGGAAAGACAACTGATACAGTATGATGAGGGCAGACCGAAGCATACTTTTTTCACTTTCTTTATATTTCTTGCTTTTGTTTTTTTTTCTCAACATAGTTAATACGGAAATATGTTTTTACGATTTCATGTGTATAATTGATATATTGCTTGCCTTCTCTATGGGTAGGGGAAGAATGGAAGACAATTTGGAACTCAATGTCAAAAAACAAAAAAGCAAGTAGATCATATAGTAAAAGAAAAAGAAAGCAGACTCCTTGGATATCAAGCAATTGCACCTCATTATCATTGTTAATATGGTTATGATTGAACACTCTTATTTTAGCCATCTTTAAACCCAAGTTGAAGTAGTCAGTCTTCAAGACTATATAAAATACTATTCAGTCTTAGATATTTAGACGAAGTCTTATATAACTTTCAGGTTTTAGACACAACACGCTTTGATTATGGGCTACTATTCAGTCTTAGATATTTAGACGAAGTCTTATATAACTTTCAGGTTTTAGACACAACATGCTTTGATTATGGGCAAACCACATAATTTGCTTAAGCTACAAATTGGATTATAATTTTTAACAATAATACACAGATTAACTTAGAAATATTACAGAATAATATTTCTTCAAATAAACTGAGGTAGAAAATAAAATCTAAACTCAAACTACAGTTATCAATACACTAAGGAGAAATATATTGTATTTTTAAACACGCAAACATTGTGTGATAAGCATCAAAGTATAATGGATGGGATTTGTTTAAAGCAACTCAAACCCATTTGAAAAGTCACAAGATGAGTTTGGGATACCGGGCAAAAGAAGGGCCATGCTATGTATTACTCTGCCTCCCAAAGTCTAGATAATGTTACTTTAACCAGACACCTCAAGTCAACCACAAACCAAATCAACCAATAGTGAATTATTGAGAGCTAGCTTCATTTTTTCAGCTCCAAATCTTTGCAACTGAACATTGAAACATATCAATTATGTGGCATTTGAGGTTAGGCTTATGAATTGCTTGGGCTCTAAAAAGGTAGAAGAACTCGTGGAATAAAAAGAAAATATACTCTCACCACAGGAAAAGTATATAGGAACTCTGAAGTGAAGGAGGGGAAACAAGTGAGGTGAACAAGAATTAATTAAGCACCCACCAGGTTCTAGTCACAAGGCTAAGTGCTTTACAAATATTCTCAAAACTTACATACCCAAGTGGGTTGGCTGTATAGTAGGATAGCATTGTGAAAAGCTTCATCTATTCCAATGGCCAGGTGTCAGGCCTCTGAGGCTCACCTCGAAAATTTCTTCTTTGTTCCTCCAAGATGCAGCTCAAGTATACCACCTTCTTTAGCAAACCTTTCCTAATTGCTAGCACCCCCTACACCATGCTGCTCAGCTCTCAAAACTGTAGTCTTGCCCCATGCCAGTTTCCTTTTGTGTCTTTCTTCCTCTATTAGAACATTAGATCAAGAGTTGGGACTGTCATATTTGTATCTCCAGGACTTACCATAGTGTCTGACACATAATAGGCACTTAATAAATGCTTTATCTCCCTACTTTGTATTTAAAACCACTTTGGATTTAATTTTAAAAATATTTATATACAACTCCATCCACAACAGTTGTCTTGCCCTATGCCTGTTGGCTGGCCTCATACCAAGCCACTATTTCATTCTACTCCAGGCAGCCTCTCTAGCCTCCTATAAGTCTACAGCAGTTGCCTGGCCCTCAACCTGCTTTCTAGATACACACAATTGCCTGACACTGGGATAATTCCACCCCAAGGTGGAAACCTTATAGACAATGGTAACCTGTGTAAATTTATCCCTCAATAACCTACCTTAAATCATTCCTCAACTTCCCTCTGGTAATATGTACCAATACCGGTGTTTTCAAACCCAAGGTTGGCATCAGGCACATTTCAATCTCCATCCCCTACTACCCACTCCATTATTCCCATTTTCTATCAATCCAATCCCTACAACATCCCACACAAAAGCTACATACTATTTCTACTGTGCCTGCTGGAACATATACTCTGTAGGTAAAAAACTAGCTTTATCTTGAACCTTTTCCTTTCTTCTTGCACACTCTGAGGCCTGGATGCCTTTTGAGTAAACAGCTTTCTTGACTCACTGGTCATGGTGGGAAAGTTGGAATATTCCTTGCTCCCCATTGCCACTTCAAAGCCATACTGCTCCAACTATCATTCAGTAACCTATCCTTCTTTGAGATTCATCTTATCTATATTTATAACCCAGTCAGGATTCTGGTGGCTACTTTCAACAGTCCTCTAACATACTCTCTTCTTGCCTTCTTAATGAGTTCAGTGCTTGGTTGGTTCATGGTCTTTCCGTTCTTGTCAATTCTTGCCCTCATACTAGGAGACTTCAAAATACATACTTATGCTCCCTCAAACACCTTAACCTCCCAGTTCTTCAACTTACTCATTTCTCATGACCTCAATTCCACCTCAGCTCAACACCGAAGTCATGCCCCTGGTCTTACCATCATCACCTGCAAGTGACGTTCCAGGTTAATGAATTTTGAAATTCCTTTACCTGATTAGAATGGTTGTCATTCTACATCTCCTTCTGCCTTGCAACTCCAAAACCAGTTCTTCATACTCATCATAACCATTAATCCCTCCAGCTCTCAATTCCTTCCCAGGCCATCGCCAACGAACCAGCTACACTCCCTTCCTTTCCCACCTTAATCTCTTAACTCTTAACTCAGTTCAACTCTTCATTTTTCCTCTCTCTCAAGTACTCTTACCCCTTATGCTATCATCGTCAATCTTACCCTGCCAAGCCTTAGCTTTGCAATATTCTCACTATACACTGCCCCTGCTCTTACTCACACAGTACTGAGTGAAGATAGAGAAAGTCACAAAATCATGACTAACTACAGGGTTCGCCACAAATTAATGTTATATAATCCCAGTCGGGTTCCCATTATAAAAAGGCAATCCCTTTATAGCTTGTTAATGAACTCACTATCATACTCAGCATAGTTACTTTTTCCAAACCTTTTCAGCACTCCTCAAACCCCTCCTCACTCTCTCATCTAAGAACCTTGCCTTATATTTCATTGAAAATATCAAGGTCATTTGCTAAGAATTCCCTTTTTTACTCTCTTCCTCACCTCACATCACTCAAATGCATTCTGCCATCATCCCTTCCCTCACCCATCACACACAAAGAGGCGGCTCATCTCTTTGGCTAGGCAAAGCTCTCTATACACAAGTGATCCCGTTTGATCTCATCTTCTCCAGCAGATTGCCCCCTGTCATCTTCACTGTCTCACTTCTCCTTAATCTCTATTGGCTTCTTCTCTACTGACTGCCTAAAACATGCCCATGTCTCTCCCATCATGAAAAAACCCTCACTTGATCCACCCATCTCTACTAGACACTGTCCCATACCTCTCCTCCTTTTTGAGGGTAAACTCCTTGAGAACATCAACAATCAGTGCTTTGGCAACCTCTTCTCTCACTTTCTTCATTTGGGGTTTTGACCTCATCATTTCACACAAAATGCTCTCTCTAAAGTTACCACTGATTTCATAGTTGCCAAATCTAATGGTACTTTTTCAATCCTCAATCTTCTCGATTTCTCTGTAGCTGGCACTGTGTATTGCCCAGTTTTCCTCTCACCTCGTCCTAGATTTTTGTGATACTGTTATCTCCTCCTATTTGTCTGGCTGCTACTTCTCTGTCAACTTCGCTGGATCTTCATAAAGGTCACTTCCACTAAGTCTGGCATGTCTCCCATGACTCTGTCCTGGTCCCTCTTTTTTCTCTCTCCATACGTGTCCTCACTTGAGAATCTCATCAGGCGCATGGATTCAATTCTTTTTTTTTTTTTTTGTGCAGGGGGGGGCGGGGGGGGGAGGTGGCGGCACAGGGCAATTGGGGTTAAGTGACTTGCCCAAGGTCACACAGCTAGTAAATGTGTCAAGTGTCTGAGGCCGGATTTGAACTCCGGTACTCCAGACTCCAGGGCCAGTGCTCTACCCACTGCGCCACCCAACTGCCCCTTCAATTCTTATCTTAATGCAGATAATTCTCAGATCTGTTTGTTTCCTCCTAGTTTTTCTCTTGACCCCTAGACTCCTATTTCCAACTGCCCAGTGACATCTCAAACTGGCAGTCTCATAGACATCGTAAAACTCAACGGGTTCAAAACTGAACTCACTGTCATTCTCTCCAAGTCCTCCCCACTTCTTAACTTACCAATTACTTGTGAAGTGACCACTAGCTGCCCAAAGACCAAGGCTTGCAACTGAAATGTCACTCCCCACTCTGTTATCCACCACTGCCAATATTTTATTAAATCTTATCATTTCAACCTTTGTAAAATCTCTCACATATGTCCCTTTGTCTCCACTGCCACCATGATGGTCCATGTCTTCATCACCTCATACCTGGACTATTGCCATAGGCTACTGGTTGTTTTCCCTTCCTTAAGTCTCTCTCCACACTAGTCCATCTTCCAATCAGCAGTCAAATTGATCTTCGTAAAGCACAAATCTGATCAAGTCACATTCCCACTCTAATTAATCAACTCCAGCAGCTGCTGTAGTAGGGAACTCCCTACTCCTCAGAGAAAATAAAAAATTCTCTGATTTTCTTACCCTCAGAGATTACTTTCTATCTACTCTGTATATTCTTGTATATACTTATTTATATGCATTCTCTCCACTGCCCCACTAGAATGTGGGTGCAGGGATCCCCTTTTGATTTCTTTGTATCTTCAGCAATTAGCACAGTGCCTAGCACATAAGTGCTTGATAAATGTTAGCCACTTGACAGACTCAATGGACATAACTCCCCTTTGCACACTCTGCAATCCTAACAAACTGCTTTCCCTCTGTTCCTCAGACACTCCATCTGCCATCTCCATGTGTGTTTGTGCTGGTCATGCCACATGCTTTGTATACAGTGGCTCCTTACCTCTACATCACAAGAGATCCTTTATTCCTTTAAGACACAACCCAAACACCACCTTCTGTGGGAAGCCTTTGAAGGTTCCCAGTGCCCAGCTAGGACCCTCCCTTCCTGACTACTTTAAATAGGTATGTATTTACTACATATTTATGCTGCATGTTTTTATATACCCACAGTATCTAGTATAGTGCATAGTGGCTACTTAATAAATGCTTGTGGATTAAGGATACCTATATGATTAAAGAGGCAAGCCAGAAAGGTCACTTTGGTGTTAAACATAATAACAACTTAGGGGAATAGGGCAGGGGTTCACAAAGAGTGACAGAGCCCCCTGATGGGCTCTGGAATGGTCCGGGGAGGGGGGCAGTAGTAGCCTCTGGCACAACTGGGGGACACTGAACAAAAATAAGCATAAGGAAAGAAGAGAATTTTGAAAAACCGATCTTCCAAGTTTCCTCTGTTGCGTGACAGAGTAAAAGTTGCAATAATTACATTATTTTCCAAATAAACACAAAATATGTAAGTTATAACCAATCAGTGGTCAAGTCCACCAACAGGTCTTAACAAGCAAGTGTTGGCAGAAGAGTCTTGCGTTGTCGGGAAGTGCAGGATGCATCAGCAGGAATATGTGCGTGTAATGACTTGTCTACAATATAATTACTATGTAGTTATAGGATGCAATATTGTGTCATCAAAACTTCAATGCAGGAAAACCCCTCACAAATTTACAATAAATTATTAAAGTGTCACTTTTTTTTAATTGTATTTTTTGGAAATGATGCAAAAAAAATTTTTTTTTTAAACATTAAAGGGTTAAAGAATATAGATTTCCAGGTGAGCACTGAGCAATTTTTTTTTTCTTTTTGAAAAGAGGGTAGGAGGCCAAATAAGTTTGGGAACCTCTGGGTTAGAGACAGCTATGAAAATTACTTCAAAGTGAAAAGAGGGAAAGTTTTTACATGTTATCCTTCATTTTTTGGTAAGGAAATGAGATTGCAAAGATGAAGAATTTTTCAATGATGAAGCAAAATTTGAAGGTGACCTGAGGGAGAACAGTCCAGGGTGGACACTAAAATGACATGTTATCTATATTTAGATGACAATTCAAAATGTAGAATTATCAAGAGGTAATAAATTGCATGGGAATGAAGCTAGAGAACTAATAAATACTCACAATACAGCTTAAAATACCAAAAGTATGTGTCTTAGAAGAGACGCTAATTGATCAGAATTTAAACTTATAGATTTAGGGTAAAAAAAAAGGTTTCTAAGGGAAGCCTACCATTTGAGGAACTTGAGATTAAAATAATTCATTATGAAATTATTGATTATATTATCAATTACAAATCACTATGAAAAATGGCTTGCAAGCACTCATAGCACCAGACCTACCTACAAGCAGATAAGTGATCATAGGCACAAAGCTGGAGATATTCTGTGACAAAACAGACATCATACTGTTAGCAGCCACAGAGAACACAACCAAACTAAGATCCTAACCAAAGGTTTTGTCAGACAGAACCATTGCTCAATATCTAATTATAATATGATATCTAATATAATCTCAATATCTAAATAACACTCTTGTTTTCAGTCTTTCCGAAGAAATAGCTGACAAAGGTAACTAACTGTAATTTAGTCATCTCTTCATTAGGAAGGAGACCTAGAGCAAGGACAGGAAGAAGCCCATGAAGAACAGCATTACAGTCACCAAGAAAGCAAAAGGACTCTTACTGCTGAAGTATCTGTGAAACCTCTGGCATTAACAATTTACAAAAATAAATTAGATAGGAAATGCATTACTTGTGGCACTCTTTTGATAGGCCAAAGACTAAGCTTGTTTCTGAAGGCACAGGATCACTAAAGTTTAGGAAATATATTCCTACAAGATTATGGGAGAAGCTTAATCTTTGCCCAGGAGATCAGATTACCACATGAAGTCCATAGAAAATGCATATTTTTATTCTTTAATGTATTTTCTTTTGACACTCAGCATACAGGGGTAATGGGACAGAAACTGAGCTAGACTTGACATAGGCTAAGCATATATATGGACTAAAATCACTTATGAAAAGGACTAGGGACAGAAATTTGAGTTCATTTGGAAAGTCTCTTCTCTACAGTCTGGCAGAGCCACAAAACTTGGATAAGACACTCAAGCTTATTTGCTACAGAAACTTGAGCACACATGCAGGTATACACACAATGTTAGCTAGCTCTCAGCATGACAGTTAACCTGATTTCAAGAAAATGTAGGTAAATTAGGAGGTAAATAACAGTTAACCAAACAAAAGGAGCAGATATAGGATTTAGAGCAAGTCTATCCATCACCATTTTAGAGATGAAGAAATTGAGGACTAGAAAAGAAAATCAACCTGACCAAATTAACACAGAGTAGCAAGCATAGCCAGGTGCTCTGATTGCAAACCCAGTTCATCCTGACTGCTTGAAACAGATAGTCACTCAGCTGGATGAAAAACAGAATTGCAAAATATAGGTCAAGTAATTTTTTAGGGAAAAAATAGATTCTAAGCCTCACAAATGTTCTGCATTTTCAGCCACCAAAACCACAGTACTAAAAAAATTAAATTAAAAGCAGATGTACTGGGAAGTTGAATTTTTAAATCAGTTACCAAAATTAGGGGCAGAAAGGGATAAGGAAAATATTTACATGCTCATTTGCATAACTAGACCTGTTACTTGTGCAGTTAAGACTGTTCTCCTTCCACATTTACATTTTGTAAAATAGTTCTTCTGCCTTTAAACTTATATTCAACTGTTCCTTTCTATAATATTCCTTCTAGCTCATCACTATCATTTTCTTGCATCCCAACCTGAAGAAAGGGAAAAGGGAAAGAGAAGCTAAGAAAGACTTCAAGAAATCAAAGTAAAGTTAGAGACATCCTCAGTGCATTAAGAATATCCTATGACTTTAGAACTGATAGATTTCCAAAGGACTTACTTCCCTAGAGTAGGTTTACAAATGAAGAGACTGTGACTTAAGAACTACTTTCTAGGGGCAGCTAGGTGACCCAGTGAGAAGAGCACTCAGGAGGACCCGAGTTCAAATTTGACCTCAGACACTTGACACACTTACTAGCTGTGTGACCTTGGGCAAGTCACTCAACCCCAATCACCTTGCCTTCCTCTCTTCAGAAAGAAAGAAAGAAAGAAAGAAAGAAAGAAAGAAAGAAAGAAAGAAAGAAAGAAAGAAAGAAAGAAAGAAAAGAAACTATTTTCTATTGCTGTGATTGATAGTCATGATGAATAAAAAATCTCTGTGAAGATGTCCAAAGCTTCCTAGGAGTTTTTGTTATGACCTCTTAGTGCTTTCATCAACAGAGAAGCTGTTTCTGTTTTCCAGACTCTCAGAAAGAAACTATTCCCATGATTCAGCAATGAATAGACTAATTCTATTGACCAGTGATCTCCAAAGCCAAGGTTGTGCACCCCAATGCACATGGAGAACAATTAGTGAGGTGTGGGAAGACAACAAAAGTCCTCCCATCAGTGTCAGGAGCTGTTCTATCTGGGTGCTAGAAGTGACAATGGGACAGCTTGACCTTCCCACCTCCTACCAAGAGCTGGGCAACAGAGACAGAATCAGAGTAAGTGAGGGAGCAGTACAGCTGGAGTCAGGCCTGAGACTGGATCTAGAACCTGCTGATTCCTGAGGAACAGAGAAATGGAGTATCTTGTTCATACAACAGCCAGGAGGCCAGTGTCAGCTGGAAAAGGAGATGATGGGGAGTAAAGTATTAGATGACTGGAAAGATAGGCAGGGACTAGCTTATAAAGGGCTTTAAAACAGATCCTTTTGTATTTGACCCATAAGGTGATAAGGAGTCACAGAATTTTGCTGAGTAGACAGGGTGACACAACAGGACCTTCACTTTAGGAAAATCACTTTGGAAGCTGAATGGCGAATCCAAGTATTGAGTCCAAGTATTACAAAACAAATCTTTTTATTAAAGGGATTTGTTCTATGAAGTTTGGAATCAATCAAAGAGCTGTGATTGAGGACCTAGAAGGTCACATGTGGCCTCAAGGCTGCAGGTTCCCCACCCCCAGGCCCTACACCATAATGATGATGGTGTTTGAGGAGAGAAGTAGATATGTTGAAGAGATGTTGCAAAGGTAAAACTGCCTCAGCAACAGCTTGGCTATGGGGGTGAGAGAGAGTGGAGTCCAGGACAACTCCTATGTGAGTCTAGAGGGCTGGGAGGATGGGGTTGCCCTCTACAATAAAGAGGAAGGTGGGCAGGGAAGGGAATAAATTCTGTTCTGACCCTAAGAGTGTAAGGTTTCTACTGAACATCCAATTTGAGTTTCAATAACATAGAGATAGTACTTAAAATGATGGTAGCTAAAGAGATTTCCAACTGAAGTAGTATAGAGGGAGAAGAGAGCCCAGGACTGAAACCTGAGGGATACCTGATAGAAGATGCCAAGGGGCTGGGAATGAGATAAGACAGTCTTTAGGGGTGGTTGTGGCAGTAGTTTCTACCAGCCATCCAGTGCTCGCAGGTAAAGGTGAACTCAGGCTCCATTCTGTGGAAGCTCACCATAATATCATTCCTCCACTGCAGTCAAATATGGGCCATATAGATATGCTATTACATGAAGATAGTCCTATAAAAAAAGATTTACAATCCTAAACTGACATCTCACTACCTCAAGAGTAAGAACAGAAAGGTGGCTCAAGAGAAATGTCCCAGAAAAAGTCTCTATGATTGAAGAAAGGACCTTGGAATCTTAGCAACCACCAAGTACAACCACAACCATTACAGAGGCAGAGCTACCAGAGCACTCGACGGCATCACTTCCTAGGGAAAAAAGTACCTGAAAACTGAGATGTCTGAAGACTTAAGGGGGGGGGGGGGGGGGGGGCGGCCTGGTGAAAAAGGAGACAGAAAATAAGACAAAGCCCCAGGAAAAGATTCTTATAGGCATATCCAAAACCAGCACTCCAGCATGGTTACTGCAATAGGCCTAATTCTATATGACAGAATTTTTCTTTTTATTATGAACCTGACAAACATCAACAAACACGAACATTTCTCTATGCTAGTGGTTCTCAAAGTGTAACCCAGGGATGCTGGGAATCCCCTAAAACCCTTTTCAAAGGGTATAAAAGGTCAAAATTATTTTCAAAATAATATTAGGAACTAAATCTTGTCAATTTTCTGCTATCTATATGAGATAACCGAAGGGTTGGAATGATCTATGAATGGCCTCTAAAATTTTTTGACTCATATCCCTATCAATAAAAATATTAAGCATATTCTTCTAATATATATTTACTTAAAAATCAAATACATGTGCTACTGTACTAATAAAGTGTGGCTATTATAAAAAAAGAAATTAAATGAATAAGATAAATATAAAGTATATCATCTGAAAATAATTTATAAATGTTTCAAAACTTTTTGCTCTTATAAAAACCAATAATATCATCTTTAGTGAGAGAAATGTTGCTGAATAGTCTTCATTACTTTTAAAATTTTGGTTTATCCACTTTGCAGTACAACACACTGCAAAATGGTAAAAGCGAATGAATGAGTGAAGGTGCCACTCCTCCATACTGTGAGTCTATGCAGCAACATTCCACATAGCCAGAAGTTCCTCATACACGTCTATATATGCCCTAACATAATCACAAGACAGAGCTCTACCATAGGAAAGATGTAACCAACAGAAGAGTACTGATGGAAAATGATTACAAAAAATTCATCTATTCTTATGGTAACTGAAAAAAAGGATCACCCAAACAAGTAATAAAAACTAGTACTATCTATTGAAAAGGAGAAAGCTATAGACTTAATCATAACTTAATAAATATAACAATAAAAATAATAATACTCAATTAATACTTGTTCATGCACACCAAGAAAAGAGAGAAACAGTAGGTTTCAATTATAGCAGCACCTTTTATGAAAACTAAGAATTGGAAACAAAACAGATGCTCATCAACTGGGGAATGGCTAAACAAATTGTGGTACATGAAGGTGAAGAAATATTACGATGTTTAAAGAAATAACATGCATAATGAACACAGAAAAGCCTGGAAAGATCTACATAAACTGAGGCAGAGTGAAGTCTGCAAAGACAAGAAAACAATAAGCAGTCATCCCTCGCATTCATGGGTTTTACATGTGTGGTGTTGCTTCTTTGTGGGTTGGCCATCAATAAGTAAATGAGGAAATTTTTGGTATACTGTAGAAAATCATAGATGACGTGTATATGTGAAGAAAAGTAAAAAAAGTTATTAAGTCACAAGTGCATAAATACTGCATATTATTCTTTTGTCTTTTTGTTTGTTTTTTGGGAAGGGGAAGGCAGGGCAATTGGGGTTAAGTGACTTGCCCAAGGTCACACAAGTTAGTAAACGTGTCAAGTGTCTGGGGCCACATTTGAACTTAGGTCCTCCTGACTCCAGGGCCAGTGCTCTAACTCACTGAGCCACCCAGCTGCCCCAATACTGCATATTGTTAATCTATCATATCTTTTACTGCCATAAGTATACACAAATTTAAAGTTTCATTACTAGTCTCAGTGTGCTTCAGAACCACAGGCTCCACCCTGTCTCTGGGAACTCCTCCTCCCAGTGTCTCATCCAGACTCAGCCAAGTGATTTTCCTCCCACAGTGATCTTAGTATCTTGCACTTTTAGCGGCTGCAGCTAAACCCGAAAGACCACATACTGTTTGAGATAGTAATCTCTCTCATAAAGAAACTGCAACATTTTCATGGGTGCAGTGGGTTGTTTTACTTATTTAGGGTGCTAAATAAATATGATAAGAATTATTAAAAATAAAGGTTCAGGGTGGGGCCTAGAGGTATTTGCAGTTTTTCATATTCATAGGGATCCCTGTGCCCCTCACCCTGACCCCCACAAACATCGAGGGACAACTGTACACAGTAACTACAACAATGTAAATGGAAAGAACGACACATCCCCAAATCTAAGTAAATGTAACAAAATTGTAAATATCGAGTGGGATTCAAATGAAGAGAGGTGACAGGACCCCTTCCATGGAGGCGGGCAGCCCACTGATGTTAGACACTGCCCAGGTTTGCATACTTTGTCAATACTTTGCATACTTTGTCAGCTGGGCTGACTTTTTTTCCTCTCTAAGAAAATATATAGTCTGTCAAAATGAACGGCCCAGGGTGGGTGTGAGATAGGTAGGCATGCATGGGATAACCATGCCAAATTAAAAACAGAGAATATCAATGAAAACTTAAAGGAAAAAGAAAGTGAAGGCTTCGAGCTTGACTATGGAAAGTCAAAATTGGACCAGTAGATGAAAGCAATTCAAATAACTTCATGAAGAGCACAAACTTACCAAGGAGAAACCTGTACATGAATATTAAGAGACTACTGGCATCCCAAAAGCAAAGCTCAATAACACAAAAATAACTTAATCTTACATAAGACTGGCCTTAATGTGTAGTTTCAGAACTCTAAAGTGGACCTTAACAGATTCAGAAAGCATTCTCACAAAAAACATACTATTAACAAAGAGAAAGATGTCTCATCGAAATGGGGGAGAAGAAAAATATTCTCATAGCACATGATAAACAGGTCAAAAAACCAGAGAAACACTTTTGAAACAAGTAATTCAACAAGTAATAGTAAATGTTGAAAATGGATATATGCCATTAAATTTTCTGAATGGAACAGAAAGCAACTTCCCTCTGGATGGAGCCAATCAATAAACATTTATTAAGCACCTACTATGTTCTGGGAACTGTGCTAAATGCTGGGGAAGCAAAAAAGGCCAGAGGACAGTCCCTGATGTCAAGGAGTTCGGGCTACTAGAGGAGACAAAATGCAAACAACCTATCTGTAAGAAAAACTGGAAATAGAATACAGAAATAGAATTCAATAGAAGTAAGGTACCAGAATTAAGGAGGATCAGGAAAAACTTCTTGTAGGTGAGTATTTTAGCTAATAGCTGAAGGAAGCAAGGAGGTGGAGATGAGAAGGAAAAGGAGTTACCATATGTATTATGTTTACATCTGTAATTTAACTACTTTTAATAGGCCTCACAACCAAGTGGTGAATTTTTTTGGCCACACTGAAGCATAAAATCACCTAAGTCATGTAGGATTTTGTGATCTGTCTCAATACATATCCGTAAGAATAAAAACAATATACCTTTACTCACAGCAATAAATACAAGGCTCTTTTTGCATGCTAAAACACATACAAATAGATGATCACTTAAAACCTGAGCTGTATTTCTTTAGGTGGTTTCTGATTAAGGATCCCAAGTTTGCCATCAATGTAATTCCTTCTAGAAACTCTAGACTGATATAGTGCTGCACAGAAGATTATAAGACAAAGACCACTTACAAATTAATGTCTGATGAACATGCCAAATGAATTGATATTCTAGTTGTAAAGACCACACTCAGAACAAGAGGGTCTCTCAGCTAGACCGCCATGAAGACCCACTTCCATGTCTCCTCACTGAGCACAGACAGGTGGCAGGAGGCCTAATCTCTGCTGTTATCCCTGAGGCCCATTTAAATGTGCAGAGAAACAGCAAACCTGACAGAGTTCCCACCCTCACAGGTTGCACTTCCACTCACCTTTCCAACATATGAGGACTTTCTAAGAGTCCAAAGATTAATCTTGCCTGTCTCTAGTCCTAGAAAGTTCCAAAAGTAACATGAAAACAAGCTTTCCAGGCCTCTCTTATGAGTATCTTTTTGTATTCTTTCATCCTTTGGAGCAAATTACATCATACTTTTCCCACCCCCTCAAGATTTGGCTCAAATATTTCTTTTTCTTGACTCACTTATAATATTGACTATTTTGAATGGGTACCTTGGGGAAGGGCCCTGGGGATGGTACTGTAACCTCTGAGGAGGCAGCTACCCTCATCTTATCACCATTTCATCCTCACAGGACAAAGTCCCGGAGTGGGTGACTGAAGGTAGAACTTGGGCTGGGTGGGGAACTTCTCCCCATCCCTTGTTGAATATGAGGATACTTCTTGGAGGAATTGGGATTTAAGGAGACTTTTGAATGTAGAGAGGAGGTAGTTTGGCAGATGTGAGATGGAAGGTTGTTCCTGGGGCAAAGGATAACCTGGAAGAAGTCAGAGGAGGGAACAGGAGAAAGGAACGGAGGGGGATACAAGGAAATTAGCTTGACTGAATTGAAGACAGTAAGACATTGGACAGTCAAAGGAAGAAAAGACTCACTGTGAACTTACTATTTTCCAATTAATTTTAACATTAAAACAACAGTTTTTGTAATTGACTTGGCCTCTGGCTTTCAATTAAATATAGAGAAAGGCAGCCTTACTAAGATTTAATTCATTCAGGAGACATATGTAATTAATAAAAAATGACTTACAGAAGCTTAAAATCTGCCTTTTGTGCTGATAAGGATCAAATAAAAGTGTGTTGATTCTTTACCTGTATCTGAGTCTTTTTGATCTCCATTTGTTCCAACAGTGAAGGGCAACTTTCGCTTTGTAGCTCTTTCTTTTACTTCTTTCCCTCCATCACTCCGGTCCAATTTTGGAGTCTTGGTTAGAGAAACTTTATCTTTATCCTAGAAAGAAAAGCAAAAACTTCAGATATACTTTAAAGGGCAAAAGTGCAGCAAGAAGTCTTCCAGTGTTGCTTATAAATACTAAGACAACTCAGTGCACAAAGGGGAAAGGAATAAGCATTTATTAAGGGCCTATTATGTGCATGGCACTGTGCCAAGCCCTTTACAATTATCTCATTTGATTCTCACAACAACTCTGGGAGGTAAGTACTCTTATTATCCCCATTGTACAGTTGAGGAAACTGAGGCAAACAAGATTAAATGACTTACCCAGGGTCACACAGCTAGGGAATATTTGAGGCTACATCTGAATTTAGGGCTTTCCAGGCCCAGCCCTCTATCTACAGGATCACCTAGTTGCCTCTGAATTCTTAGCACAGAGATAATATCTTAAAGAAATAGCTACATAACTTAATTCATATATTTTCCTTATAAGTACATACTTTTACAAATGTCTTAGGTTTCCTTTCAGAGGGTGGTAATATAGTACTGAGGAAAGATCACTGAACAGAGAGTCAGGAGGACACCTTCAAATTCCAATTCGCCCATGAATTAGCCAAGTCAGAAAACTCTTTCAGAACACAGGTACCTCTTTTTTTTGGGGGGGGGGCACCAGTGGTGAGGAGAAAGTGGCTTTGTATCCCCAGTGATTAGCACAATGCCTGGCACATAAAATCTGCTTCATGTTAGCTGACTGACAGTGTAACCTCAGACAAGTCACCTAGCCTCTATGGGGCCTCAGCTTCCTAATCTAGGAAATTAAGGAATAAGAAAAAAATATCTGTAGTATTACATTTACATTTTGGTTAGATATGGTGGTGGTGCTCATAAAGTTTCAATCCAAGTGAAAAGACAATATGGAAAAAACAAAAGTAAAGAATAAATAAGTGAATCAACCAATCAAGGGATTAACAATCTTACTTTTTGAAAACATACATTTATCATTCACTTAGATCCTGGGGAAAAAGTCAGCACTCTGAACTTCAGAATAAATACAAATAGAAATTACAGAGAACATAACAAATCAACAGACAGATTTCTAACTGCCTGACCATAGCAATATATACATAGTTACCAGAGAGCGAGAGAAAGAGTTCTTGGCCACCACAAAAAGAGCTGCTACAAATATTTTTGTATATGTGGGACATTTTCCCATTTTTATGATCTCTTTAGGATACAGCCCTAGAAGCGCTATTGCTGGGTCCAAGGCTATGCACATTTTTATAGCCCTTTGGGCATAGTTCCAAATTGCTCTCCAGAATGGTTGGATCAGTTCACAACTCCACCAACAAAGAATTAGTGTTCCAACTTTCCCACATCTTCTCCAGCACTTACCACTTTCCTGTTTTGTCATATTAGCCAATCTGGTAGGTGTTCTGTGGTACCTCAGAGTTGTTTTGATTTGCATCTCTCTAATCAACAGGGGTTTTAGAGCAATTTTTCATACGACTATGGATAGCTTTAATTTCTTCCTCTGAAAACTGCCTGTTCACATCCTTTAACCATTTATCAATTGAGGGACAACTTGTATTCCTGTAAATTTGCATCAATTCTCCATATATTTTAGAAATGAGGCCTTTAGTAGAAATACCAGTTGTAAAAATTCTTTCCCAGTTTTCTGCTTCCCTCCTAATCTTGGTTGCATTGGCTCTGTTTGTGCAAAAACTTTTCAATTTAATGTAATCAAAACTATCCACTTCGCATTTCATAATGTTCTCTAGCTCTTGTTTGGTCATAAATTCCCCTGTTCCTCATAAATCTGACAGATAAACTATTCCTTGCTCCACTAATATTTGTTTATAGTATCAGCCTTTATACCTAGATCATGTACCCATTTGGACTTTATTCTGGTATACGGTGTCAGACATTAAGTCTATGCCCAGTTTCTGCCATAATATTTTCCATTTTCCCAGCAGTTTTTGTCAAACAGTAAGTTCTTATCCCAGAAGCTGGGGTCTTTGGGTTTATCAAACAGTAGATTGCAATAATCATTGGCTACTGTGTCTTGTGCACCTAACCTCTTCCACCGATCTACTCCTCTATTTCTTAGCCAGTACCAAGGGGTTTTGATGACAGCTGCTTTATAATACAATTTAAGATCTGGTATGGCTAGAGCACCTTCCCTAGCATTTCTTTTCATTAATTCCCTTGATATTCTGGACCTTTTGTTCTTCCAGATGAATTTTTATATCACTTTTTCTAGCTCTATAAAATACTTTTTCGTAGTTTGATTGGTACAGCACTGAATAAATTAATTTAGGTAGAACTGTCATTTTTATTATATTAGCTCAGCCTAGCCACAAGCAACTGATGTTTTTCCAATTATTTAGCTCTATTTGTGTGAAAAGTATTTTGTTATTGTGTTTGAGATTGGTATTTTTTAAATTAAAAATTCCTCCTTTTTGTCTTCCTCTTAAGGAGGCCCTTAAAGTGATCATGTTTAGAACTGAGAGAGGCCTTTTGCTGTTTTTCAGTCATACCTGACTCTTCGCAATCCTCTGTGGGTTTTTCTTGGCGTGGTTTGCTATTTCCTTCTCCAGCTCATTTTACACATGAGGAAACTAAGGCAAACAAGGTGAAGTGACTTGCCCAGGATCACACAGCTAAGAAGTGCCTGACGCCAGATGTGAACTCATAAAAATACTTCCTTACTCTGGGTCCAGCATTCTATCCACTGCACCCCCTAGCTGACCCATCAGGTTCATCACTATGGCTCTAAATTACTTTTGGCTATTTCAAATCATCAGAATTAGAGTAAAAGAGTACAGATTTGATGAGATTTTGCACTATCTAGGATAAGGCTGTCCAAAATGCATACTGCTCACAGTGATATTTATGTGACCCATCTACAAGCATAGAAATTTACATAAATGCTTTAGTAAAGGAAGGTGAGCTACCGCAAAGCTCTCACTAAAATGGCAAATCAAAATATATTGTCTATTGTTTCAATAAAAACCTAAGGTTAGACAGCCCTGATCGAGGCTATACAAAGAACATGCTATATATAGGTGAAGAAGAAAACTCTCCAAGAAGAGTCCAATGGACAATATTGCTGGGATAAATATCTAACCTTTCAAGGTTCAGATATGGGGGAAGGGGGGGGGGGGGGGAGGCGGCTCCAACAGGACTCAAAATTTTGAAGGTTTACTCAGATTCTCAAAGAGTACTCTGGCCCCCTAATCTCAATGGCTGGCTAACCTCTGTATTCAAGGTGAAACTATTCCCCTTTCCCTCCTCTGGGTGGCACAAGGTCAAGAGAAACAATCCACTGTGTCCCTCCATCCCCACTCCCAGCATCCTTCTTTGGGGTTGGAAAAAGTGGTGGTGTTGGTCATCATCTGAAGCTGCATTGTCACAAGATTCTCCAACTTTCACAACTATACTGTACTGATGGAGTGTGTGAGTCCAGGATTAACAAGAAAAGCCAAGTAGGAATCAATGAAAGTGAAGGCTAGTGTTTATTTTCCTAAGGCAAAGGATCCAAAGATCTTGCAGCATTTAGGTCACCTGCTCCCTAACTCATCTAACCTGGCTTGCCCTGTTGCAGCGATCTGGATTGCAGAGGAAGACCTCTGTGTCTCTCTCCTCCATCTACAAACATTTTTTAAGGTCCTTGCTCATGGCAATAGAATTGCTAGTTATGGCTCTGAGAGATAGCTGCCTGTGAGTGGACACATTCATTTGGATCTATTTATCAAAATATTACAATTACATTCATACTTTATTGCTGCCAGCGGCCGTGGCCAGGCCACCAGAGAGTGAAAAGGATGCCACAGAGAGTGAAAAGATTACACGGGCCAGGTGGAAGAGTATAGGACGGCTCCATTTATTAAGCTGAAGAAAAGGACTTATATACCTTTTTAGGCAAGTAGATAAACAAATTCATGTGCGAGACATTTGTTATATAGCATGACTTCCGCATGCTTTGTTCCCCTTTTTTAAGAATATTGTGTTAATAGCCCACAGGTAGTGTTTAGCATGTGAGTGCCAAGGGAGCTTTGGGGAGAGGGGGAGAGGGAGGGAGGGAGGGAGGGAGGGTTGGAGAGCCCACTTGCTGAGCTATTAGCCCAAGGGCAAGAATAGGCTTCAGGGAAAACCTGGCCTGTATCTTATTCCAGAATGGGCTTTTTCGGAGCTGGCCCTCTACACTTTATGTTTCTGATATGTTCAAATTTGTGCTTTTGAATGCTAGAAAAGAGCTTGCAAAGCAAGAACAATTTTAACTATCACAAAATACCTACTAGGCTCCCTCACTCTGACAGGAGAAGGGGAAGGGGAAGGGGAACAACATCTTCAAAGAGATAAGCAAAACCCTCAGGAAAAAAAGGTTTTTTGAAAAATAATCAAAAAGCTACATTTTATTTTGGCAAAATTGCTTGTTGGGACTAACTAGAGGATTCACTAGCTGAGAAACATCAGTTCTAGAGAGCCAACTGCCACATTTAAACTAGAAAAAAGAGAACTTTGATTATAAGAGCGAGGAAGGGCAGTGGATAAGATAGTAGGTATGGAACCTGGACGACCTGAGTACAAATCTGGCTTCAGACACTTGGCTGAAAGTGTTTACCTCAGTATCCTTGTAATAAAATGGGGATTACAGCACCTGCCTCTCAAGGCTGTTGTGAGGAGGCAATGAGGTAATAATTTTAAAGTGCACGTGCCTGAAACACAGGAATCACTATACAAATATTAGCTGTTATTATAAAGATAAAGATAAAAAAATCTATTACAAAGATTAACTTATCAATATTCTTTCATGGCTAACAAGAATTCTGCATAGTCACAAATAAACTTTCCTAAAAGGTTCCATAAAGAACAAAGAAATATATGAATAAATTTTCTAAATATACTTATATGAAAGTAGCTTGTAATACTACCACATGAAATCACTGTAGGCAAATGTTGATTTCATTTACAGCAGTAGATCATAGCAAGGACAAAAGGATCAAACAAGGACTGGTATTATGTCGAAAGAGATAGACACAAACATATACTATTATTCAATGTAGAGCTTTTGGAAACCTCAGTTATGAGTTTTAATTTTGAAAAAGCCTCACATAATGGAAACTTTGAAAAAAAATTCTGGTTATACATCTTGAAACTCAGTCCTCACTAACTAAAGCAGAGTTCTTAACTTGGGATCCACGAACTTTTAAAAATATAGATAACTGGCTGCCTTTGTCATCTTAAGCACTTTATTTATATATTTTAAAACATTCTACAAAGAGCTCAACAGGCTTCACCAAACCAGAAAAGAGGTCCATTGCACATAAAAAGGTTAAGAAACTTTACCCAAGAGCTTGTCAATAAGTATATATACACTACACAAATACAGAAGAATACACACATGTGCACTATTATCACCACTCCCAATTATTTACCAATTATTTTTATGTAGATTTCAAAAAAAAAAAAAAAAAAGACAAATGGAAATGAGCTGATGCCAGAACTAAAAAGTAGGAGAATGGGCTGAAGTGCCCACAGAGTATATTACAAAGTTCCTTTAACAATTCAAATATTTCCCAGAATCAGAGGTTCATCTTAACATGCCAGTATTTTAGGATGTAGATATATAACTGAAGAACACAAAATGTACTAGTCTTTGGGAAACAGAATGGTAGAAGCACACAGAAGGAAATGGAGACACTAAGGTACATGCATGAAGGCAAGATGCAATAATATATCAAAGAATAGGAATAAACTTGTGAAACTGAGTGTTGTAAACTAAAAATAAAAAATAAATTTATTTTTAAAAAAACAATAAGACTAAAGAATAAGGAAAATACCATTTTTTAAAAAAAGATGAACTGGTCACATAGCAAAAAGATATTAAGTTAAAGGTGGAGAAAGTCACTAACCGCCTGAGCAGATCCTCTATGAAGAATTTATAAGAGGACATTAAAGAGTACACAAGATAGGCAGGCACAGATGGATTGAGATTTATATCACTGATGGGAATATCTTAATGAGTGAAATCACAGTCAACTGAGTTTCTTTTTTCTATTATTTCTATTATTACTATTTTTTCCTTTTCATTAATATACATATAGTATGTAGAACTGACCAAGTATTCTCCTCCTAAAACATCTAGGATGTAAAATAAATGTGATTAACTTCTACTCTTCCAATTAAATCTTACCCATAGTTCAAACTCAACTTAGTTCATAATTCAAACTCTGCTTCAGAGAATGCAACTTCGATGGGCTGGCTACGTTCGAATGCAAAATGTATGGTTCGCAAAAAGACTAATTTGTGGAGAACTCACACATGGCAATCGTTCACGTGGTGATCAGAAGAAGAGATACGAAGACACTCTCAAAATCTCTCTTAAGAACTTTGGAATTGTGTGACATGGGAGAAACAGGCACAGGACTACTCAGCATGGAGTGTCCACATCAGAAAAGGTGCTGTGCTCTATGAGCAAAGCAGAATTGAAACAGCTCAAGGAAACAGAGGATGCACAAATTTAGAGTATTGACCCCAAAATGTTCACACAGACTACTTGTGCCCAACCTGTAGTACAGCATTCCGAGCTCATGTTGATCTGATCAGCCACAGTCGGACACACTGAAACTTGACTCTAGCATGGTGATGTCATTTTGGTCCTCTTCGATAACGAAGGATAACAACCAATTAAATCTTAGCCACAGTATTAAAGAGGCAAAAAAGGAGAAACTTTCAGGCTTAAAGGAAATTTTTATACAGAGTTGGTATTGTTAGTTGGTACTTGAATCTCACTAGCTGGAGTATGACAGCTGTATCAGTTGCCATGGAAATGGTTACAAAATCAAATGCAAAAGATTATGGTTTTATAGTCATAAAACTTAGAAATAGTAAGGTGAATTTTACATACTACTGTGAACTACTGTATAACTGGGATTAAAAAGTAATATCCACCAAATATGGCAAATATATTAGGTCTTTCTTCAGTACTCATTCATTAAAAAACATTTTTACTGTTGTCTTTTGTTCTTACGTTGCAACCTTTTCCGTGTTACTATATTTAAACCTTCCCCTTTGCAACAAATTAGGCAATAACATCTGCTACAATAAATGTAATATAGAAATGAACATTGTATGATACTAAATACAATATTCTATTCTAATTGTTACCCCTTCTTTTTGGCAAGGGAGGGCAAAGTATGTTTTGTTATCTCCTCTTCAAGTTCTCAGTCTTTTTGATCTCCCTGTATCAGCTGGCACTGCTGACCAGCTGACATCACTATGGGTTTAAAAATAATCTACATATCTAACTCAATTGTCTCTGGTTGGCAACAGTCCGGCATCAATATTTGCCTATGAGAGATCCTGAACAGATTGCCCATGGCATCTCAAATGCCTTCGTTGTTTTAAAAGGGACCACCATCCTCTGTATAACCCAGGCTTGCAATGTCAGTGTTACCCATGATTCATAATGAATCTACGTGTCCCTAACCATTTTAAAATGTTATTTTTTTTAAACTTTGGTTCTTGTCATTCAGTCGTGTCTAACTCATTGTGACCCTGTGAACCATACCATGCCAATGGTGTCCATGGGCTTTTCATGGCAAAGATACTGGAGAGGTTTGTCATTTCCTTTTCCAGTGGATTAAGGCAGACAGAGGTAAAATGACTTGCCCAGGGTCACACAGCAAGTGAATGTCTGAAGCCAGATTGAACTCAGGTCTTCTTGACTTCAGGCTCAGCACTCTATCCACTGCACCACCAACCTGCTTTTTGTTTTGACCCTTACCTACATAATATTCCCTTGATCTTCTTTCCATTCACAGAGCCACAAGCCCACTACTATTAACTCTTGCCTGCATTACTGGAGCAGCCTTGTTCCTCATGTCCCTGCTTCACTCTGCTGCTAAGACAAGTTCTACAAAGCTCAGGTCTGATCATGTCACCCCACATGCTCCATGAACTTCAGTGACTCCTCACTACCTCTAGGAGCAAACAGAAATATTGCTATTTTAGCACACAAGTGCTTCTCAATCTGGCCAGTTCCTAGTTGTCCAGATTTCTTACACTATACACTCCTCTTTGACCTCTATATTGTCTTATGCTTAGTTCCTCAAATACCGTACACTCCCTCTCTTATTTCTGGACCTCTGCACTGGCTTTCCTTCACTCTTTGAATCAATGCTTTATCTCCTTGTACCATACTCTTGGTTTCACAGGATATTTCATTTAAGACTCTGCTCTAACCCAACCTTCCCCTGGAAATGAAAATTCAGATCCCTACCAGCTACTTCTGTCTCTTCCTCTCTCAGACTATATTCAACTATTCTATAGTCTATTAACTTGATTTTTTAAATATATTGATAACTATATTAATATAATTGGTTTCCATTATGAACTTAATTATGTATTTGAAAACATTCAGAGAAAAGGTACATGGAATTCAACAGTCTGCCAAAATGGACTATGATAACCTCCCAAGTTAAGAACCCCTGATTTATTCAGTATATATCTTGTATATACTTAGGGATATATACCTTATATACCAGTATATATCTTGTGTATACACCTAGCTGTATACCTAGACTATGTTTTCTATCTAAATAGAATGCATGCTCCCTGAGGGCAGGGACTGCTTCTGCTTGGCTGCGTAGCAATCAGTAACTCAAACACTTAAGTACCTGCTATTTACCAGATACCATAGTGCTGGGGATACAAAAGCCAACCATTGCCCTCAAGGAGATGAAAATCTAATGAGGACAGACATTGTGCAAACAAATATACACACAGGGTCAATAATAAGTAATTAACAGAAGGAAGGCACTAGAATTAAGAGGAGTTGAGGAAGGCTTCCAGTAAAAGGGATTTTAATTAGGGCTTAAAGAGAGCTAGCAAGGCTAGCATATGGAGTAGAAGAGGGAAAGCTCTTGGCATGGTGACCAGCCAGAGAAAAGCCTAAAGCTAAGAGACAGAATGGTTTCTTTGTGGAACCACCAGGAGGCCAGTGTCACTGGATCAAAGACTGAAGGTTGGGGAACAAGAGCAAAGTGTAGGAAAACTGAGAAGACAGAGAAGGCTAGGCTATGAAGGGCTTTAATGGCAAGCAGAGAATTTCGTATCTGTACCTAGAGGCAATAGGGAGCCACTGGAGTTTACTGAGTAGTTTATTGACAAGATCAAACCTGTGTTTTAGGAAAATCCATTTAGTGGCTGAATGGAGTGGGGAGAGACTTGGGGTAAGCAGCCCACCAACAGGCTTTTGCAATGGTCCAGGCATAAGATGATAACGGTCTGTATCAGGGCAGAGAGTGTAGGGACAGAGAAGAGAAGGGAACATACATGAGAGATGCTATAAAGGGGAAGCTGACAAGCCTTGACAACAGTTTGGATGGCACGCACAAATGTGAGAGGGAGGCATCCAAGAAGACTCCAAGGTTGTGAGCCAGAGGGACCGGATGGTATTGCTTTTGACAATAACAGCGAGGATAAGAGGGGAGTGAAGATAGTGGCACTAAAAGCATGACATAGCCTGATTAATAACTTCTACAATGTCCAAATAAAAAATGCTTCGTGAAAGATGGACAGAATATACTCAATTCTCTAGGAATTTTTATGACACTGCCCACTTCTTTATGGCCTTGCCCGGGTTCTCTGTCAGTTCTTTTTTTCAGTCTCCTTTCCTGTGGATGTATTCTATCCTGAGCATCCAACTTCTGAATACTCTCCTTTTTAGTATTCTCATCCAACCTCATGGCTTTAAATACGACTGAGAGGTCAGGAAGTGTCCTAGTGGATGGAGCACCAGACTTGGAGTCAGGGAGATCCAAGTTCCAATCCTGACTCAGACATTTACTGGCTGTGTGGCCCTCAACAAGTCACTCAGGTTTTTGGCCAGTTTTTTTTGTTGTGAGGATCAAATATGTTCACATAAGTAAATGCCTTGTAAACTTTAAAATTCCATGTAAATGTTAGCTATTATTAGTATTATCAATATTCAGATGAATTTAGTTCTCTTCTGCATTCTGTTCCCAAGACACCAATTGATTAATGGATAATTACAATGGATGTTCCAAAGACATCTCAAACTGAACTGTCTAAAAAATAATTCATTATTTTTCCTCTTAAACCCACTCTTTTCCCAAACTTCCCTAATTCTATTAAGGGCACAACCATTCTTGCAAACATCTAGATTCACAATCACCCCCCCCCCCACATACTCCCCATTCATTCACATGGCAACCACCCTAGTTTAGGCCCATATAACTTCTGTTGTTAATGAAACAGTCTACTAATGAGACTACCTTCCCCAAGTCCTGAACCAAGTCCCTATGACCCTGGGGCTCCCAAATTGACATTCCTAAAGCACAGGTCTCCTCATGTCAGTTCTCAGCTTCAGTGACTATTTAATACACTAGAATGAACTAGAAAGTACTTTGTTTGGTTCTTTAAGTTCTTAACAATCTGGCTCTAGGCTTCATTTACAACCATAATCAATAAATGCCTACTCAGTACCAGGCACCGAAAAAGTAAAAAATCAAGGAAGGTCACGGTGTAATGGGGAGGCAACAAAATACTATCTAAGATAAGAGGAGTGCAGGAGAAGGTGGTGATGACCAACAGAGCGAAGGTTCTAGCAGCATTAAAAAGGATAAGGAAATATGTCTCCTAGAAGGCAGGATTTTAGCTAGCATTTAGGAAAGGAGAGAGGGAGTGAGGGAGGAAGAGAGAGAAGTACCTGACATGAGAGACAGCTAGGAAAAAGTGCACACAATCAAGAGATGGAGTATCTTGTGCAAGGAATACCAAGGAGGCCAGTGTCACTGGACTGCAGAGTTATGTGGGTAGGGAGAGGGAAGCACAGAGGAGTGGGACAGTTTGCAAAGGGCTCTGAATGCAAAACAGAGGATTTTATATTGATCAGGGAGGTGACAAGAGCCACTAGAGGGTGTGGTATGTGCAGGAGAGGGAGCCAGTTTAGAGGAAAATATAATCAGCTTAGTTTTAGACATGTTAAGTTAGTTTAAGATGTCCATGAGGTATTCCGTTTTAGATGACTAATAAAAAAGGGAATTGGAGATGTAAATATGGTGGTTAGGAAAGAGATTAGGGCTAAATAAAGAGATCTGAGAATCATTAGTATAGGGAAAATAAATGAATCAATGACATCTGATGAGACCAACAAATGAAATAGTATAGAGGGAGAAGAAATAAGGGTCTAGGACAGAATCTGGAGGTTAGCAGGAATGAGTTGGATGAACAAAGAAGACAGAGAAAGAGCAGTCAGACAAGTAGCAAGAGGGCCATCAGAGATGGCCTACAGAGAAGAGAGAATGAAGAAAACCTGCATGATTTACAATGCCACGCTGCAGAGAAATCAAGAAGACTGAAGATTTTAAAAAGATCATCATATCTGGCAACACTGAGAACAATGGGACCTTTGATGAGAGCAGTTTTAGTGAAATGATGATGTCAAAACCCCAGATGAAGAAAGTGAGAGGAAAGGACATCAAAGCATTGATTGTAGATGCCTTCTCAAGGAGTTTATCCACAAAAAGGAGGAGAGGTACTGGACAGTGACTAGAAGGGATGGGTGGATCAAGTGAGGGTTTTTTCATGATGGGGGAGACACGGGCATGTTTTAGGCAGTGGAAAAGATGCCAATAGACACAAAGATTAAAGAGAAGTGAGACAGTGGGGATGATGGAGGAGGCAATCTGCTGGAGAAGATGGGATCAAACAGGATCACTTGTGTATAGAGAGCTTTGCCTAGGCAAAGAGAAGAGCCACCTTTTTGTATGTAATGTGTAAACGAAGAAATAATGGCAGAATGCAACTGAGTGATGGGAGGTGAAGAGGAGGGTAAAAGAGGGAGCTCTCCACATATGAGAAAAAAGAATGGTTTGATATTTGAAAATAATAGGAGAGGTAGAATGACAAAAAACTGATAAGAGAAGGGATTTTTTCAGAGTTCAGCAACATGAAAGTGATGCAATGGTGAGGGATGGAAGATCCAGGGTATTACAATCAGATGTACATGAGGTAGTGTGAAGGAGTGGGTCATTTGAAATGAGTAAGTTTAAGGAACTATGAGTCTATGGTGTCTGGAGAAAGTATCAGTGTGTATGCTGAAATCCTCATATAACAGCATGAGTTGGGAAGGAAAGAAGGTTATTTCCTACAATGTGTGCGATACATTTCAGCCAAACTGGTCTATTTCTTGATCCTCATATATGTCATTCCACTTTTTACCTACATGTCTTGGCACAAACTGTCTCCAAAGCTGGAATGCCCTCCCTCATCTTCACTTTTTTGAATCTTTTGATTCAAGAATAAGAGAAATTTTTAACTAGGAAATTATCTTTGTGATAATTTGCTCTTAAAAAGGTCTTTTCAACATATAAAACAAATGGGTTCAAATTTATAAGAACAAGGACACTATTTGACAAATGCTCTAAGGTGATACAGCCAGTTCTAGAGGAAAGAAACCCAAACCACTGACAGCCAAATGAAAAAAATGTTCCAAATCAATCATTAATATAGAAATGCAAATTAAAACAATGCTGAATTTACACCTCAAACCCATAAAACTGACAAAGAAGATCACAAATATTGGAGGGGCTTCAGAAAAACAGGCACACCGATGCCCTGTTTTTGGAGCTATGAATTAGTAGGCCATCCTGGAAAGCAATTTGGAACTTTTCTGGTTACTCAACTGAGTAAACTGAACCAACAATTTCAATACAAGTTCTATAACTAAAAGAAATCAAAAAGGAAAGGTCCAGTATTTACAAAAATGGTTATATCAGTTCTTTTTATACTGGGAAAGATCTGGAAGCTAAGGGATAATTTCCACTGTTTGGGGAATAGCTAAACAAATCATCATATGTGAATGTAATGAATACTGTTGAGCTATAATAAGAGATGAACTCAGAGAAACCTAGGATTATTTGCATTAACTGATACAGAATAAACTGACCAGAACCAGGAGAATTTGTGAGATTTCAACATTATAATAAATCAGCAATTATGAAAAGCAAGAAGTTTGATAAACACAATGATTGACCAGGATTTCAGAATACTGATAGTGAAGGATGATGTCCACTCCATGACACAGAGAGGAAGAACTATGAGAAACAGATTTCTAGATGGGGCTAACGTGGGAATTTGTTCTGCTGGACTATGCTCATATGACACATAGTTTTAATTTTTCACATGGATGGGGTGGGGAGGACAAAAGAAAAAATTTTAAATAATATATTATTGATTTGGTTACAATAGAAATTTCAGTCAGTGAAGTATTTTTTCCCTTAGCCCCTATGTATGGGACAGCCATTGTATATAGAGAAATACTATTTTCAAGACATTTCTCATCTGCTAATTCATTTTAAAACTTAAAGGGCTAAAAGAGTGAAGAGATAGTTGAGCTCTAAACATTATTATTAGTGATTATAATATATTCAATATTCAATAAACATTTATTAAGCACCTACCCTATGCTAAGTGCTGGGGACACAAATTTGAAAAACAAACAAAAAAAAGAAGATACCTATCCCCAACGAGCTTATAATGGGGAAAAGACAACAGAAAAAGAAGATGAAAAGTAGGGGCAGAGGAGAGAAGGTAAGCAATGTGGGGGCAGGACAGAAATATCAGAGAAGTCTCAAAATAGTACAGCCAAGTGAGAAATGAGGGGACTATTAACATATTGTCACTATAAAATATTAATATTCTTTAGCATTTTATTTCGATGCTTCAAGAATTTGTAATTTGCTTCTTATGGGTAGTCACACCACGTATCTCCCCCATTGCCAATTTAACAGTTGGTTTTTCAGAATTGTTATGATTGAAAAATGTCTTGTGCCTCAAGGGCAAAAATTCCTCACAATAAAAATTTAGTTAGGCTAGTCCTTGGGAAAACGCCAATGCAGGTCATGATGGAACTCATTCCAGTTTGGTAGATAATAAAAATGTCCTGTTCAGGCAGAATAGCCTTTAAGAATTCCAGGGTCATTTGCTTGCCATAGTGAAGCATCACAGGAAGATGTTTTAGAATTCTATTAACATAGGATAATATTAAATATATCTTGCTAAATCTAACTTCTTAACAAGACACACTCTAATCCAGTCACTCTCTTCTGAACATTGCCCTCACTGTAAAACACTTACTAACTCTTCAGAATCTGCCAACTGAGTCAACTCTTCAGACCCTAAAACAATTTCCATGAGAAGCAGTATGAAATGCCTGATAAAAAGGCTAGTATGGAATCAGGAAGATCAGGGTTCAAAATCCAGACTTAAGGGTTCTTAAAATTGTCTTATATCTGACCCCTTTTGGAAGTCTTGTGAAGTCTATGTAACCCTTTTATAGGGTACAGCTTTTAAATGCATAAAGTCCATAGAATTTACAAAAGAAATAAATTATATCAAAATAGTTATCAAATCATTTTTTTAAAAAAAAGTTATGGGTTAAAAATCCCTTGCCTTAGACACACCGGAGTTAGACATATCATTTAACTTCTTTGTGAATAAGTTTCCAACTCTGTAAAATGGAGATTTGAAGCTCAAATTAGATAATGCATGTGAGAGCAATTTGTAAACCTTCAAGTACTATAAATGTGAGCTATGAATATTCCATTTCTCATTAAAATATCTTCCTCCCGGTACACAAAGAATTAGTTCTTCAAAACCTACCAGGTTTTGAAGGTCCCTATCTTCATCAATAAGTTTTATCAAGATAATCACTTAATTGTTTCCTTTTCTTGTTCTTGCTTCTAACAGGATGCAGACTGTAGAGATATTTGAATAAAATTTTCATTTCCCATCCTCCTATTCCACTTAAAATTTCTGAATCCAAAAAGTATTAATCACCTATGCTAATGAGATATATATAAAATCCCTGCGCATATATCTTTAAATAATTTAAAGTCACATTTTCTCGCTAGTGTATCTGACTGTTTCTGGACTATGAATTTCACAAGTTCAGAAATTGTTACTTCACTAGATTCCTTTAGAAAGTTTTATTGAGGCCCTTTGTATTTAGATGATGTTTATTTCTCAATATTCCCTTCAGATTAAATGCTTCCTTGTGACAAAGAGAAACAATTGAGGAATATCATCTAAAATAGAGACCGTGTACATTAATGTGGAGAATATTCTGTCCCAGTAGTGAGGTAAGAGCTATGCTGCACTATCAGTTTTCTGAGGCTTGCACAGGTTTTTCTGTCACTCTGAGCTCCATTTACTTTTGGTGATCACATCCACATCATTGTATTATCATTTTCTTCTGCTCATTTTGCTCTGCATCAATTCAAAACTCTTTCCATATTTCAACCTGAATTCCTCATTTTGTTATTTCTTACTGTATAAGAATCCTCCATCATATTTATATATCCAAGTTTTTTGGTCATTTCCCCCTTGATGGGCACCCGCATTATTTCCAATACCTTACTACCAACAAGGAGTTGCTGTGGAGAATATTTTCCTATATAATAGACTTTGTCTTCCTTCTCTGATGTCCTTAGGTATATGTCCAGAAGATGGATTACTGGGTCAAAGGGCTGGACAGTTTAGTTACTTTCCTCTCCTAGTTCTGATTCTGAAACTCCAGACTTCTCCACCAATGTCTCAGCTACTTTCTCACTGTGGAAATTCCCTAGGTGCTTATGGCCTCCTCACCCTAGAACATCTCTTTACCCCAGGCCTCTATTTCCCACTGTAGAGTTCTCCCTAGAAGCTCTATTTTGAGGAAGGGCTTAGGATCTCATTCCTTCTGGCTCTATTTCTGAGTTCTGCAGTATTCACTACCATTTCCTGGCTTTTCAGCTCCCTTTTATCTATTGTCTTAACCCCATTAGAATTCTGTAAGCTTGAGGGAAGAGATTCTCTTCCTTTTGCTTACATTTGTAACCTCATAACTTAGCTTAGCACCTGGCACTTAATAAATTGTTGACTTTCATAATTTCAACCAAAATCCAGAATTATAGAACAACTTTTCTGCTCTATGACTGGCTTCCTACTGTTCCTCCAAAATTATAATTTTCTGCCATCTTTGCTAATTTGTGTGGTGTAAGGGGAAACCTCAGAGCTGTTTATTTATTTGTATCTCTTATAATTAGTGATTTGGAGCACAATTTCATATGGTCATTTGTGGTCTACAATTCTACTTCTGGAGATTGTTAACATTCTCTGTCAACTTATCTAGATAAGACAAGAAAAAGAATCCAAAGAAAACAGTAATCTCATGTTTGATAAACTCAAGAACATTTCATTAATGGTAGGGCTCCCTTGATAGAGAGCCTGATGGGAAAATTATCAAACAATCAATATGAATGGGATGGATAATTGTGAAGACTTCACAGGGTATGTCTAAGGGAGTAGGAGAGGTTTGGGATTCGGCCTTGTGATTCTGGAAGGTCAGGGCCTGCAGCTGTGGGCATGCCCTTCCCCCTCTCTCTCAGATGTCAGAAGATAATGAACTTCCTGTGAGCTATTTGTTCTCTGCTCCAGGAAGGTCTCTCCTCCCCCTCCACCCCATTTCTTCTCCTACACTTTCAGACGCCATCCCGGCAGTTGAGTTCTGATAGGGAAAACCTGAATGGACCAGATCAACCTTGGTCCTCTGCCTAGTTTTCCACCTAGACTGTAAGCCCACATCCCAGCCAATGGTGAGAAGGGATAGAGGTGGGTGGGAATCTTTTCATTAAGAGTATAAATTAAGGCAGGCTCCCTTTTACCTCGCCTCCTCCATTATGGAGGTGTGCCCAAATCTTGCAAGGTTTGTAAAATAAATTTACTTTATTTCTCCTAAGGATGGCTCTCCTATTATTTGAAAATTATGTCCCACACAAATAAATCAACATTAAGCTCCAATAATCTCTAGAAGATTCAGCCCAGAAGCTCTCCCCTTAGAAGTCCCCTTTGCCCCTGCGGCCCTTTCCCCTGATTGGAAGGTGCAGAGCTTCCTTCCAGGACCTCCACTGAAGAGAGACATAGAATGGTCATCTTATCTTCATTTCCCACCATGCCTTCCTTCTACACGTCCTCTTCCCCTATTAGAGTGTAAGCACCTAGAAGGAAAGGACTCTCTATCTTTTTGTGTCTATCTGTAGTCCCAGCATTTAGGGCAAACTGGCACATAGTAAGCACTTAATACATGTTCAGTGACTGACTGGTAGAATGAGAAAAAAATATGCATCACATCATACTGATAAAAGTTTCATATCCAATATGTACAAAGAATTGACACACATTTATAATTTCATTCTTCAATAGACAAGCAGTCACAGTATGGCTTCATGAGATTCAGAAGCCATTCATCTCATGCAGTGATATTTATCAAGCATCTACTTGCTACAGGCATAGTCCCAGGCACTATGGAGGATATGAAGATAAATAAAACCAGTTCCCTGACCCCAAATGATTTAGTCTGTGGTGGGAAAAATAAGGTAGGTTGCATGCATAAAAATACTGTAATAAAAGGTAAAACTGTCATGTAAGTGCTATGTAACTGAAAAAAGGAGACAGCACATCACGCTGGTCAGAAAGACTTTGTGAAGAAGTGAGATTCAAGACAGATTAAATCTCAATCACCAGAGACCTAGAGAGGCAATCAGAGGGAACAATGTGAATCACAGGACCAAAGAATCTTACACATAAGGCTAACATACTTAAACAAAAAAATCACTCTGCAACATACTCAATAAGTAGTCCTCAAACCTTTACTTGAAGAAAGACCTCCAGAGAGAAGGAACTTACAAAATCTTGAGGAAGATTATGGCATTTTGGGGTAGTTTAGTAGGTTCTGCTTATGTGCATGGTAAATTTGGCCTTTTAAAAAAAAAAATTCTGCCTTTTAATCATAGCCTGCTTTCTGGAGGCCAGAAGAAAAAGGTTGTATTTCCTCCTCTACAAGACTTAATTTTAAAGATATGAAAGACAACCGTAGTTACTATGTCTACTCTTCTCTAGGCTAAACATCACAAATACTCTCAAATGATCCCAATAATATGCTGATTCAAAGTCCTTCAAAAGCTAAATTGTATCTCTTTCAATACAGCTTACTCATGCCCTTTAAACACGGCAGGGCCTAGATGGGAACCCAACCCCCTAGAGGTGGTTTGACCAGAGTTCATTCAGAGGGATTCCCTTGTATTAGCTTTCTTGCTGACCTGTCACACCCAAGTTTGCATATCACCCCTCCCCACCTCCCAAAAAAATCCCCTGATCTTTTGGAGAAAAAATGCTGTCTAGCAATATGTATCTCCTAATCTGTGCTTGTAAAGTTGTTGTTTCTAAAATTCTAATTGTGATACTTCCCATATATCCTACTAAATTTCATAGCTAGCCGAATGATCTAACCTGTGGGGATACTGGGATCCTGTCATACATAAGTTGTCTTCATCTCTATATCATATTCAAATCTGTAGCTTTATGCCAAGTACTGATAAAAATGTCAGGGAGCAAAAGGTATCAGGCACAGATCCTGGGGGCATTCTACCAGATAGACTTCCAAACTGAGATAGAAAAGAACTGCTCTTTTTGTCCAAGGTATTAAATCAGTTGTAAATCTACCTAACGATACTAACTGCCTAATCAAAATTTCTCTACCTTTTAAACAATAGCATGAGAGACTTTAACAAGTGCTTAGCAAAGATACAAAGATATAGGAAAACATGAGGCATATTCAAGGGAAGGCTGAATATGCAGTCTGACTAACACAGTTTAAAAAGAAATACTGTCTTTGGCCCATTTGCTACCAGAATGAAGACCATTCCAAGCAAACGGACTATCAACATCCCAGAAAATGTTGACATCTCTCTTAAGGGTCAGACAGCTGTTGCGAAGGGCCCCAGAGGAATCCTTTGTAGGGATTTCAACCATATTAATATTGAGCTCAGGCTCCTTGGAAAGAAGGGGGAAAAAAGGACTCTGGGTGGACAAGTGGTAGGGAAATTGAAAAGAATGTGCAACTATGCACACAATCTATAGTCATGTACACAACATGATCAAAGGCGTTACCTGAGGTTTTCATTACAAGATGAGGTCTGTTTGTGCTTACTTCCCCATTAATGATGCTATTCAAGAGAACGGCTCACTTGTTGAAATCAGAAATTTCTTGGATGAAAAATATATCCTAAGAGTGAGCATGGGACCAGGTGTTGCTTGTGCTGTTTCTCAAGTCCAAAAGATGAGTTAATTTTTGAAGGAAATGATATTGAACTTGTTTCAAACTCAACTGCCTTGATCCAATAGGCCACCACAGTCAAAAACAAGGATATTAGAAAATTTTGGGATGGCATCTATGTTTCTGAGAAAGGCACAGTGCAACAAGCAGATGAATAAGTTGGAAAAGATGCCAAAGGCCGTGTCCTGAGGCATCAACACTTATTCAGATGTCAAAATAAAACTACTTTTTTGTCAAAAAAAAAAAATACTGTGGAAAAAAGGATGACGATAAGGCAAAGAAGCTTGGACTTCATTTCATTACAGTGGGAAACTATTAGACTATTTAGTACAGAGAAGTGATATGATCAGAGATTTGGAGGATGTTCTAAATCACTACTAATAAGAGAAATGAAAATCAAAACAACCTGAGGTTTCTTCTCATACACTAAAAACTGACAAAGATGACAAAAGATGGAAATAGTCAACGGTAGAGGAGGGACATAAATATAGGAAGACCGATGCATTGTTGGTGGAGCTGTGAACTGATAAAATCACATTGGAAAGTAATTTAGAATTATGCTAATAAAGTAATAAAATATCAACACACTTTGACTCAGAGATGCAATTACTAAACTTATATCCAAGGAAGATATTGATAAGGAAGTCCGTATACATACCAAAATAATTATGATGCAGCAATTTTTGTGATAGCAAAGATTTCATAACAAAGTGATGTGTATCGACAGGGAAATAGCCAAACAAATTACAGTTCACAAATGAAATGAAATATTACTGTGCTGTTAGAAATGACAAATGTGATAAATACAAAAGAATGGAAAAATCGAAATTAACTGATACAAAGAAAGTAGGGCCAAGAAAACAACAAACACAATGACTTTGACAATGCAAAGGGAAAGAACAACCACTTATTTTTTAAAAATCGAAAATGAATGTTGCAAAAATATAAAGAACAAACATGGCTCAAAAGAAAATTTATGAAAAAGCAAATATAACCAATGCCTTCACAGAGAGTGGGAAGTCCATAACTGTGAAGATTGAGTGTATTTTTGGACTTTTTAAATATGTTCATCGGCAATGCTGATTTTTTTCCTGTCTCTCATTAGTCTTTAACATAACTAGCAGCAGTTAGAATGAAAAGCACAAAGGCTACTGCTAAAACAGTGGGCCATTAAGTGAGGGTAGATACCAAATAGCTGCATCGTGCTATAAGAACAGTGTCAGGAGGGCTACAATGTCAAAGCAAGGTGAGGCGAGAAGGAAAAGCTACAGACCAGGGAGGAGCTTTTCTAGGGACTTGAGATGGGAGATGAGAGGAAAAAAAGACGGACACGGGTCTCACTCACCAAAAAGGAAAAGACATTACTGGGCCTAAGTCACTACAGCAGGAGAAAGGAAGATTAACAATTCTTTTAGAGGTCATGTTCAGTACGAACTAGTCACAGCTAATTCTCATCACTCCTGTATGCTACAGAAATCTCCACACAAAAGCAGCTTGATGACACAGGCAAAATCCAAAGATTTTAGAGAGAGAAGGGAGTGTACTAGGCAGGTGTGTCTGAATGGTTTCCCATCCTTGACATCATAAGCCAGTAGATGTGGATTTGCTCTAGCCAAGCAATCAAGGTAAATTTCCAAGAACAAGTTGCGTGGTATAGGAAAGATCCTAGGAATGAAAGATTAGATGAAAAAAGGTATTGCCCCCCACCCATCCCACTTCAGGAAAGGAGTGAGGGGGTGGAGGAGGGAAGGGGGGAATTTTTTAAATAATTAAAAAGGAAAAAAGGAGGCATAGGGAGAGCTGAGAAAACCAAGCACCTTAAAGATACAAAGAGACTCACCAAAATTAGACCGGGTGGGGAGGCCTTTTGTCAAACCACATCTGAGGTAATATATTCAAATTCTGTTCTAATCTAGGAAATACACTGACAGACTGGACCACATCTGTATGAGGACTGCCAAAATGGAGAGAGGAACTGGACCCACCCAAGGACAAACCGTTGCATAGATATTGATGGTGAAGATTAGACTTGTTCTGCTGTATACAACGCAAAAAGGGAGGCAGATTTCAGCAGGAAATAAGAGAAAATTTCCTCAAAACCATTCAGTCATTTTTAGTTGTGTTAGACTCTGCATGAACGTCACTTGGTATTTTCCTTGCAAAGATATGGGAGTGGTTTGCCATTTCCTTCTCCAGCTCATTTTACACATAAGGAAACTGAGGCAAAGAAGGTAAAGTGACTTGCCCAGAGTCACAGAGCTAGTAAAGTGTCTGAGGCTGGATTTGAACTCAGGCCTTCCTGACTCCAGGCTGGGCACTCGATCCACTGCACCACCTAGCTGCTCTGCTTTTCACCTTTAAGATTCTATGCTTCCATACAAAAGAAGAAAACTGAATGATCAAGCACCAACTAAAGGCTTAGAGGTTGGGTTACTGAAACAAAAGTTTTACGATAAAAGAGAAAACAGTGAAGTTAGGAAAGGGGGCCTTTTTGGAGAAATCAAAAGGGGAAAAGGAGATTGTGATGATTCTAACTTAGGCACATGGAATACCAGATAAAAGGAAATAGAAACAAGTATCTGGAAACAGAGCTTCAGAGAGATTAAGATATGTTTTACGGGGCTTCTCACACACTAAACTACTTGTATGACTTTGGGCATGTGAATTAACATCTCTGAGAATATACAATTTCTGTGTAAAAAAAAGGATTTTTTTAAATTAATAAAGCTGTTATAAGGAAAGCACTTTGTAATCCCATACAAGTGGTATTTAACATAAGTTAATACAATTCTTATTAAAATAACAAGAAGAGATAACATCTTCAAGGGAACAAGTATTCAGAGTGAAGAGTGTTGAAAATAGAACAAGAGAGAAGGGAATCAAAAGAGACTTATGAGTAGTAAGAAAATGAGAATAGTGGGGTGATATAGAAATCAATAGAGGTGAATGACAGATTTGAGGAGCAGCCTCAGAGGCTACTTAATACAACCCATATCTAAAACTCTGTTCAACAGCAACATAGGCACCGAACGGCAGGTTGATCTCTGCCTAAAAGCCATCAGGGGCAGCTGTTATTGAGTTGTGAAAAAAAAGGGATAAAAGACCAGAAAGAAGACCAAAATGAATTTGAGAAAAACAGGATAGCTTTGTCTCTAAGGGCAGCTAGGTGGCACAGTGGATAGAACATCATCTTCCTGAGTCCAAATGCAGCCTCAGTGATTTACTTGCTGTGTGACCCTGGCCAAGTCACTTAACTCTGCCTCAGTTTCCTCATCTGTAAATTAAGCTGGAGATGTGCAAACCACTCCACTATCTTTGTGAAAGAGGCCTCAGATAGTCACAAAGAGGCAGACATAACTGAAACAACTGAACAACAACAGGATAGCTTTAGAAGTGAATTTACTATATGCTAAAAAAAGAAAAGCAAGCTCTAAATAACAGGGACTCGGTGTCAGGTACAACACTTTCCTTCTATTTCATACTGTGTATCAAAAGCTCATTTTAATTTTTGTTTAATGCAAAATAACAAAAAATGACAAGAGTGGCAAGCCCTGAACACAAGCCTCCAGATACAATCTGATCAGGTTTAAGCACAACACAACCTTCACAGGCCAAGATGCCCCGATGCCTAATACCTCTTACATGTGCTTTGGGGGCTACTGTGTCCTGCCATAACACACACAGAGCTTGTAATATACTTAAACCTGAGGTCTTTGCTCCAGACACCTAGCCACACCTCATCCATGTGGTACACCTGTGAACTTGAACAGAACATAACAATCAACACAAATATTCTATTTCTCCCTCATTGATTCACTGCCCCACTCTCCAAATTTCTCTTGAGCTTGAGATGGCATGCCTTCCCCAAACGCATAGTCAAGGAACTTGGCTCATATTTCAACGAGAAAAAATGGAGACCATGTGCAAAGTTCTCTTTTCTCCCTTCCACTTCTCAGCATTTGACAATACTCTGAAATCTTCATCCTCTATCTCTTCCTTCTTTCTAATTACAGAGGAAAACTTGGCTTTCCCTCCTTCCTAAGTCCTTTTAAATGAAACCATTTTCCCATCATCTCCAAATTTTACCAGCAAACTGCCACCACTATTACATCCAACTTTTCTGTTATTTTTATGCATACCCTGTCTAACTGGCTCCAACCCATGCCACCTACAAACACGCTCATGTCTCCCTTATTTGTTTAAAAACAAAACAAACAAAATACCCTTCACTTGTGCTGAGCTTTGAGAGAAAAGATAAATGAGATCTGTTGTGGATATGCAGGGTTGGCAGCCTCTCTGTTTCCTGCACTTATAATGTTGGTGTTATTCTCAATTCCTCACTCACCCTCACCCCACACCTCCCATAAATGATGAGGATCTTGTTTCTACCCTCACCTTCACATGACTTTTTCACATTCACACAACCCTAACCCTAGCCCAAGTCCTCATGGCCTCTCAGTTGGTCTCTCTCTGCCTCTTATTTCTTCCCAGTCCAATCTATCCTTCACTCACAGTGCCTCAAGCACAGTACTCATCATGTCCTTTCCTTACACAGAGGGCTCCAGGTGCCACTACCTGCAGAATCAAATATAAACTACCGTTTGGCATTTAAAGGTCTTCATAACCTGGCCCAGTCTCCTCACTGTCTACAATCCACTGCATCAGCTCCTGAACACATTCCCATTTCCAGTTTCTGTGTCTTTGTACAGGGTAGACGCCACACCTGACTTCTCTCACACCCATCAAGATTCAGGTCACGTTGCATTTATACAAGAGGCCTATCCTGGTGGCTCCAGCACTCTAGCTGCTAACTTCTTCACACAAACTAGGCATATGCTCAAATATTCAATTATTATGGATGCTGCCTCCAATAACGTCTACCCATCTTGTGGCATTTGGCCAGATACATTGCTAAGTTTTCCATAGGTGGCCCAGTCTACATGCATTGAAGGTCTTTCTCACCTCCTTTTGACACAAAGTTGAGACCAGCAGCACACATAGGTTATCCATGTTATACGTCACTCTGGTGACATCACCACTCCATATTTTGTCCATCTTTCATGGCATGCTTTAGTTCAGTGCCAATTACTGGTTTAATTGTTTTACATTATAGCCTATTAATACCGCCGCCTATGTGCCTCTCCAACGTCCTCTGAATGAACCTCAATTGTACTTATTAAGAAACCATGGATGACTTACACACACACACACACTTACACTTACACACACACACACACACGCACACACGCACGCACGCACGCTCTCTCCGCCCCCAATAGTAAAATACTGTTATTAAGAAAATAAACTTTTGTTTCAGGGAAAAGCTGGGGGACAGTATAGTGTGCTAAAATCACTGGGTTCACAAGTATAATAGTTTTAGTGAAATAAAAATATTACTATAGTTCCAAAGTCTGACTTAATTTGCTGGAAAAAAGGCACAACAATGAGCATCCTTTCAGCTTTACAGAGGAAACCTTGCTATAAGTCAAATGAGGTGACTAATCAAACTCAAACCAAGTAAAAGGAAGGGACAAAATGAGAAAGACCTTCACTCAGTTCACTTTCTACCTACTGGATATTTCTCCACCAAATTTGCCAGGAATACAGGAACAACCACTAAGAGTAAACGAAGTCAGTATGACCAAAAGAATAAATCACGTGGTAACTAAGTAAGGAATACATTTAAATTGTCCCTATGATTCTGACATTAAAATACTACCATTCCAGCTTAGTGATCTGTAAGCCACTGAGCAATTATTTTGATAAATACTAGAAGATCTGTTAATGATGAAGGGAAAATGGATCTTTGTAATTAATGCTTTCTTTTGGACATGTTGACTGGTTGTTGTTCTTTGTTCTCAAAGAGGACCAAAATGACATCAGTAAGTTGGGGTCAGGGTACAGTGTGTCTGACTGGCTGATCAGACCAAAATGAGCTGGGAAGGCTCTCCTACAGGCAGAACGCAAATAGTCCATGCAAACATTTGGGAAGGAGAAGTCACTAAATCTGTACATGTTGTATTTCCTTTGAGCTACTACAATTCTATTTCACTCATAGAGTACAGTACCTTCTTTGATGTGGGCACACCATGCTGAGTAGTCCTATGCCTGTGTTCCCCATGTTTCCCAATCAATTCCTAAGTTCTCAAGAAACCTTCAGAGTGTCTTTCTATTGCTTCCAGGTGAGGGCTTGCCATATGTAAGTTATCCATAAAAAAGTCTTTTAGAGGGGCAGAGCCAAGATGGCAGCTGGAAAGCAGGGACTTGCTTAATTTTCTCCCCCAGGTCCCTCCAAACAACTGTAAAAAATGGCTCTGAACAAATTCGAGAGCTGCAGAACCCACAAAATAGCAGAGGGAAGTAAGGCTCCAGCCCAGGAAAGCCTAGATGGTCCCTGGGAAGGGTCTGACACTGGGAGCAGAGCACAGCCCAGCATGGGCCGCGCCAGGACAAACCACACCGGGAGCCGGGTGGAACAGGCAGTAGGGCCCTGAATCACTGAGCTGTGGGAGATACCAGACTTCCCAACCCACAAACGCCAAAGACAACAGAGAAGGTTAGTGGAAAAAATTGCTGGATCAAAGGAGTGCACAGTCCACCCTAGCCCTGGGGGCGCAGAAGTGGTGAATCTCTGGGGCTACTTCCAGAGCTCCAGCTGAGGTTGTTTCCAGCCCCAGGCCCATCCTGTGGGAGGAATTAAGTGGCAGATCAGAGCAGGCATGCAGAGCCTGCTTGGGTCTGGGCTGTGGTCCAGGATGGCAGTTCTTAGGGGAGGAGGAGTGTAGCAGAGCTTACTGCGTACAAATAGCTCTGAAAACAGCAGCACCGCCCCTCAAACTTGGGACAAAGTACTCTCTACTCTACAAGCAGTTGTAGCCTGACAAAAAGCTCAAGTAGTTGGCTGGGAACATGAAAAGGCAGAGTAAAAGGACTCAGAAACTAACTCAAACTCTAGATTCGTTTTTTGGTGACAAAGAAGATCAAAACATACAACCAGAAGAAGTTACCAAAGTCAAAGAGCCTACATCAAAAGCCTCCGAGAAAAATACGACTTGGTCTCAGGCCATGGAAGAGCTCAAAAAGGATTTGGAAAAGCAAGTAAGAGAAGCAGAGGAAAAATTGGGAAGAGAAATGAGAGTGATGCAAGAAAATCATGAAAAACAAGTCAATGACTTGCTAAAGGAGACCCAAAAAACCAGACTAATTCAAATGGCAAAAGAGCTCCAAAAAGCCAACGAGGAGAAGAATGCCTTGAAAGGCAGAAATAGCCAAATGGAAAAGGAGGTCCAAAAGACCACAGAAGAAAATACTACCTTAAAAATTAGACTGGAGCAAGTGGAAGCTAGTGACTATATGAGAAATCAAGATACCTGAAAGCCATGATCAAAAGAAGAGCCTAAACATCATCTGTCAAGAAATTATCAAGGAAAACTGCCCTGATATTCTAGAACCAGAGGGTAAAACAGAAAGTGTTACAGTGGAAAGGGTACCAGTTGTGAAACTGGGACGGCTCCAGCTAAAATGCTGCTCGAGGTAAGATGGAGATATTTAACTACTACAAGCCAAAGCTTCAGGATACAGATTTTTACAAAAATGTAAGGACACTGGTGACACATGAAATACTAACAGTAGCAATAATAGCCAGCATTTAGACAGTGCTTTAAGGTTTGCAAGAGACCTTACATGGGTTACTTTATTTAAATTCTCACAACACCCCTGGGACACAGGGGCAGTTATCATCTCCATTTTAAAAAGGTGCTCCATAGCCAGCAAGTGCCTGAGGCAGCATCTGAAGGAAGGCCTTCCAGAATGCAGGCCTAGAGCCTAGAGCTCCGTGCCCTGGATCACCTAGGTTAGCCTAGAAACTCTTCTCTTTGGTTCCTATGCTGTTTTAGCACATATCTGTGAACAAGATCTCAGTTTCAGAAGCTCAACAACAGCCATGGGATTGTCACAAAGAAAATTTATATTCATTTGCAATTAATTATAACGATAAATGCAGGCACATTTCTAATATAAAAATACTTAAAACTTTCATTTTAATTTAAAAATCAGGGCAGCTAGGTGGCGCAGTGGACAGAGCACCAACCCTGGAGTCAGGAGGACCTGAGTTCAAATACAATCCCAGACGCTTACATGTGACCCTGGGAAAGTCACTTACTGCCAATTAGCCTTACCTCCCTCAAAAAACTAAATGATCAAATGGTACCTAATTGGCAGTGGTAACAGGCTTCTGGGAATATTGGACTTCTCATAGTTTCTTTGTAACAAGACTAAAATGGTCGTATAGACATTTAATTGATAAACTCAGGGCTTTATTTTGTATGTAAAAAATCATGGCTATCTTTAAAAGGTAATCAACCATAGATCTTGTGATCAAAAGATATGTTGGGCCCAGATTTCAGCTAGGAATTAAGACAAAGATTGAATATTGAATTAAACTAAACCATCAAACAAAAAAGATTAGACTAAGTATTTTGAGGAATCCTGGCATGCAGGATACTTCTTATGAATTTTGAGTATATTCCCTTTCCCTTTATGATTCTACCCTAAGATCATTTTTAAAAATCACTGATTGGGAGATAGAGGGACTTAAGATACACTCAATCCAATATCCTCATTTTATAAATGAGAAAACTAAAGCACAGAAAATTAAGTGACATCACCAAAGTCATAAAGACATTAAGAATCTGAGGCAGGATTCAAATTCAAATCTTTCTGACTCCAAGTCCATCACTCTATCTCCTAAGCTACCATCTACTGACTGGGGAGAAAACACATTATCTGTATAAAAATATTCATAACCGCATCATGCAGAATAACAAAAACCTTAAAATAACCCATGTGTCCAACAGATGGTGAATGACTAAGCTAACAATGCTATAAGAACCTAATGAACGCTATTGCACCATAAGAAATGACAACGTGGAGAGAACTCAAGAGTGTGGAAAACCAGGAGCCAAGGGCTTCCTCTGACACATACCAGCCGTGTGAATCCTGAACAAATGAATGCATGTCTCCGTACCCAGGCAAATCCCTAAAGATGATCTACAGCAATGAGAGCAGAGAAGTTTAAGGATATGGCTATGTTCAGTTTGTACAGAACCTCCTCCCCTAATCCTCCTCTACGGTCACAATAACAGCAAAAAAAATTGGAGGTTTGCTTCCTACTCCTACAGGGTCTAAGAAAAGTATAGGGGGAAAAAGAGTATAGGAACAGGGACGAAGGAAGGGGAACAGAAAGAGAAGCAGAGAAATCCTAAGATGTAAGTCATAACTGGGCCTAGGGGCTTAACTAGCAATAACTCCCTTCTTTTTTTTTCTGCTCTTTTTCTTCAATTCGTCTACAAATTCTTGTTAGGCTTGTGTCCAATTGTCTTTGCTCCCCACCGGGGGTGGCGTGGAACAGGCATTCTGAACATCTCTGTCACCAAAAAAGCTGTTAACGGTCAGGGTCTCCCCATTTTCCAGCCTATTTCTTGACTCTGGACTACATTAGAGTTGAATTCTGCTCACCTCAAGGTAGGGTGAGGGGTGGATTGATGTGGGGGACCTATACGTTTTGGGTGAAGTTTAACAACTAGTCATATTTTAAAATATCATTTGGAAGTCATGTATTTGAATAGCTTAATACTTACTAAAAATGAAGAAGAATTTTAATGGAGGAGTGAGAGAGAAGGGGCTGCAAGGAAGTCAAAGAATGACTATGCAAAATTGTGAAACAAGTTCAATTTGTCTATATTTCTCCCACCCCTCAGCCACTTCTCACTCCCTAGGGCTCTCATCTAAGCCCTCTAATTTCAGATCTCTTTACCAGGCCTACACTCTATTTTCCCATTACAATCCCACTGAAAATGTGCCCCTGTTCAAAAATCGTCTATTTTCCTATCCAATCAAAACCCATATTCAATCAAAATTTCTGTTTCAGCTAATTCAAACTAATGGAAGATACTCTGTTCTTCCTCTAAGTGATTATCTGAATTGTTAGTATAGTTAAATGGGAATATTTCAGGAAAGGGGACAATATGATTATGACACCACAGAACAGTGTCTAAGTAGTGCCAGACCTTGAGGCAGGAGCCTCTGGTCTTCTCCACATTAAGAAAGTAGTTAAACTGTTGAAATAGTTTTAAATTATCAAGTTTTGCTAACTTTCCCCAAACAAAAAGCACATGCTTGTGAACATTACAGCACTGTCCCATCCAACTAAAATAATTTTAATTCTTATGGTATAGTTGAAAAGGAATCAATACATCAAATCCTAAATAAAACTTTCATTATGTCAGACGCATTCTGATGGACAGTCAGCTACACGAACAAAAAACTTCTGAGATTTAACTGCATAAGAAAGGACCACCCCAGCTGCAGTTTAGAAGAAACTATTCTAGATTCTTTACTGGAAACAGGAAAATCTCCCTTCTCTTGAGCAGCTGTTGAATGTCACATTAGACATTCAGCTCCAGCTCACTTCAGAGGGTAATTTTTTTTCAACCTAGAAAAAAGCAGCAGTCAGCCAAGAACTGCGAGAGAAGCAGCCAAAAAACCCTGGGAGAACCAGGGCTGTTTTGTTTTGTTGTTGTTCTAAACACAATAAATGGGAGAAGAGAACGGACCAGTCTTCAGAGAAATAATAAATAATTTATCTAACAATCCAGATGTTCGAAGATTTTAATAGTCACTAATCAACATAAGCAAAAAGAGGGGGAAACCACTCACTTACCCACAAACTTTGTAATTTGGTTAATGAAAGCCAAGTTAAAAGTGAACTTGGGGAGAGGTTGGCAGATAGAGCTAATGAGGAGAGAACATGTCAAACTAGAAGGTGAAGATGTGCATGAGAAGTTCCAGGATAATTATTCAGATAATCAGGCTCAATTATGAGGCAAAAATGCAAAAGAGGGTACTATGAGAAAGATCAACGGAGGACTTAGGAATACATCCCAAAGAGTGTAAAGAAAGGAAAAGGACAAAAATATGTATAACAGCATTGTTTGTTGTAGCTATGAACTGGAAGCAAAGTGTAACTGCCTCTTAATAGCAGAATGGGTGAACAAATAATGATATTAAAATAATGATAAATTATTCTGCCATAAGGGACAACAAATACGAAGGAATCAAAAGAAATTTGGAAAAACTTTTTGAAATGTATGAAGAATAAAATACAGAAATCAGGAGAAAATCCATAAGATGATTATAAGATTAAAAAGGAAAACAACTCTGAACGACTTTGGAATGCTGAAAGAAATAGTGACCAATCAAAACTCCAAAGAAAGGTGACAGAGCATACTTAATGACTTGAGGCTGAGAGAAGGTGATACAGAAACACAGCAGTATGCTGAGGTCTTTGATTATTTCATTAGTTAAAGGGTGGGGATGGGGTTGAGTCTGAGGTTGGAAGTTAGTAGGTGGTAAAAAAGAAAACTCCAGTCAGTCTTACATTCCAAAAGAGATGGAAAAATCAAGTTCAGAATGACACAATCAACTAAAACATTTATTCTATGTCTATTATGTGTTTGGCTAGGGAAGAGGGAGTGGGGAAAACAGAGTAAGAGAAAAGGAAAAGGGGGTGGGGGGAGGGTAGTAGGAGAGGGAGAGAAGAAAACAATACATCAGTTCAAGGACAGCTCAAGGACACTGCATTCTGTCTGGGGAGATGGAGAGAGAGAGAGACAGACAGACAGAATGTGTGCGTGTTTAAGTATATCCTGAATGAACACAAAATAAATACAACATAGTTAGGGAAGGGGAGGAAGGGGGGAGCAAGGCAGAGATAAGGGGGATCAACAAAGTCTCGAATTTAAAGAAAATCAGAAATACAATGAAGAACAGCTGAGAAGGGAAAACAACGCAAACAGAGATGAGGGATGGAGTGCACTGTGAGAAACAGAGAAGTAGACGGCTGAATTGTAGAAGTCAATAAGGGGATCAATATGAAGAAAGAGGAAAAATAGGATAGGCTTAGGCTATGAAGGGCTAGGTACCGAGGCTAGTGAGTGCATTCAGATTGGGAATACCGTACTACAGTAAGGCTAATGCCAACGAGGTGTCCATATTAAATCTGACAGCAATATGGTGAACCCTCAGGATGTGGTGGTCATTAGGATGTTTAAAGAAGGGTGAGTTGAGCACAGCTAGAAATGGAGCAGGTCAAAGCTTCTGTGCCAATGAGCAGTGGAATGAGATGTATGAATTTGGTTATGGTATTTCCAACCTGGGAAAGGTAGAGACACCTCCTTTCTATCACCATCCCTAAAAGAGCTTATTCTTGATTATCTTATTACCTACAGGTAGTAAGGAGTAACTGGAGTTCACTAAGTAGATACGGCATTAGTCAGATCCTCACTTGAGGAAAGTTACTGTGGCACAGTATGAGTACAGTACTGCACGAGACGGACTGGAGTGGAGAAAGAACTGAGAAGGAAACCAATTAAGAAGCTATTGCAATAGTCTGGCAATGCTGTTACTACCTGTAAAATTTAACAATACATAACAGAAGTTCATGGTTAATCAATCTGGATTGTGTTCTTATTTGCATACTGAACTATTTGTGCTTAAGTTCATAATAAAAAAGAAAAAGAACTTCGCAGGATTTGAACAAATCAGTTCCCTCAGCTATTAAAATGAAGAGTTGCTATAGCTAACCTATGGTATAGCTCCAAGTTAGTATGGCTAATCTTTTTGGCTGTAAAATTCTATGAATTCTATACTCAGCTTTTACTTAACTATGCACATCCTTTGGCCCAGCATTACCACTATTAGGTCTATAATCCAAAGAGATCAAAGAAAGAGGGAAAGTTCAATATGTAGAAAAATATTTATAGTACGTCTTTGTGTCAGCAAAGAACTAGAAACTAAAGGAGTGCCCACCAGGGGAGAGATGGCTCAACAAAACAATGTATCAATGTGGTGGAATACTAGAGTGCTATAAAAAAAGAATGAAAGAATTGGTTTCAGAGAAACCTGGGAGGATTTATATAAACTGATAACAAATGAGTAGAACTAGAAGAAAAATATACGCAATAACCACAGCATTGTAAAGACAAACCCTTTTCTCCAAGACCGAGGTACTCTGATCAACATAATGACCAACTGCAACAAACATGCACTCAGGGTACAAAGTGAGATATACTTCTATTTGAACAAGGCCAACAAGGGAATTTGTCTTGCTTACCTACACATGCTTGTCACGGGGTTTTGTTTTTCTTTTCTTTTCTTTTTTTCAATTGGGGGTGGGGGGTGGGGGGTGGGGATAAGAGGTGTATTTTAGTAATCTAAAATAAAATGGAATTTAATTTTAAAAATTATTCTGGGTCTACTTTAAGGAGCACTCTTAAAGTAATTCAGGTAACACCTTAGTGCTGGGGCAGTCAGGTGGCCCCGTGGATGCAGTGCCAAGCCTGGAGTCAGGAAGACTCATCTTCCTCAGTTCAAATCTGGCCTGAGACACTTACAAGTTTCTGTGACCCTGGGTGAGTCCCTTAATCCTGTTTGTCTCAGTTTCCTCATCTATCAAACGAACCAGAGAAAGAAATAGCAAATCACTCCAGTATATCCACCAAGAAAACCCCAAACAGGGTCACAAAGAGTCAGACGCAACTGAACAACAAAGCACCTTAGTTCTATTAAATAATTTCTACAGATGAAGAAATGGCTCAAACAGGTTTTGAAAAAAACTATTCACAAATTTTAAAACAAAAAACCTGTCAGAATCTGTCCTTTGTGCATCCATTTTGCTGTAGTCCATCTAGGCACTTACACCCTTGAAGTGAATGTAATATCACTGTAATTCTCACCTAGTAAAAAGGTACTTCATGATTTTTGTTGATAATAATGAAGAAAGAGGAAAGTGGCATAAAGGAGAGAGAAGGTAAAAGAAAGTATTCCACAGCTTCCCTGGGAGGAAAAAAAGTTTGTCAGATGTCAGCTTTAAATATCTGGCTCACATCCCTAGAATTCTGAATGCTGCATGGCAGCTGAATTCAAAACGCATTGTTAGACACTATGAATAAGAATGAATGAACTCCAGAATCCATGACTGTTATGCTTACACTGCAAAACAACTTTAAGGAAAATATATAGATCAAACAGGAAACCATCCAAAAATTTTACTTAAAGAACCCATCAAGCAACTGGATTACACATGGAGAAAGATGGTGCTGCTTCCCATACCTTATCACCATGTTCATTTGCTCTGTCAGTTTCACCCAGGTTAATTTTCTTTTTTCAAATGACCCAACATCAAGCTTATTCATTATCCATTTTTCTTTCTGCATTTCTTGACATGACCTCTGATGCCCAGAATCTTCTGTTTTTATTACCTCCTTCCTAAGCTGTTTCTACTAACCTTCAGGTAAATACCTCCTTCAAACACCATTCTATGTAAAGGAAGACTTTGATGTTCATCTAGATTTCCATCTAGATCAGAGGTCTTCAAACTTTTAAAATCGTGTACCTTTTGAGCCACCCACCATTATGTGAATATTTACTTATTTTAAAATTATAAACAGGTAATATTGGACTAAAATTTTATATATCTATGTCTGCAGATATATAAAACTTGAGCAAAAAAAATTTTCAAAGACTAAGCGATGAAATAATATTTTATCTTAGAGTCAATAAGAAACCACTGTAGGAGAGTAACATGGTCAGACTTGTTCTTTAGGAAACTAACTTTGGTAGCGAGGTAGAAAATGGGTTGGAAGAGTGGACAGACTTGAGACAGAGAGACCTGTAGGAAGCAACAGTTTAGGAGAAGAGTGATAAGAGCCAAAAATGAGATGGTGGTTATGTCAGGAAAGAGAAGGTGACTGATGCAAGAGATGTTATAATGGGAGAAATGACAAGATTTTGTAACTGACTGGGTATAAAGGGGGTTCCTGACAAAAACAAGTGGTAATATAGACAGAACAGGAGTTCTTAAGCAGGGTTCTAAAAACTTGCTTTTAAAAATATTTTAATAACCATTTTTAAAAACAACTGGTTTCTTTTATAATCCTACGTATTTTCTCTTATACATCTAGTAACATCTTTCATCTTAGGCATCTAATAACCTGCTGAGAAGTAGTTTATATATGCTTCAGACTGGTAAAAGGGCCCATGACACAAAAAAGGTTAACACTAGAAGAACAGAGAGAAATATTCTAAGGAGATGAGTATTTGTTAGGCCATAATGCCCTGAGGGACCGAAGTTGAAAACTTAGATAACAGAGGGACAAGTGTGCTAGGATAAGGACAGAATGGTTGTGAAAACAATCCCCAGACCAAGGTATCATAAAATGAATATGTGGAAAGGAGTATGGTGTTTAAAAAAGTGGAATGGTAGGAAGGAGCCATATTACAGAGGGCTTTAAAAGACAAACACAGGAGTTTATATTTGATCTAGGTAATGCATATGATCTTATACAGTGTACCAGTTAGCAAAGCTGCTATATTTTGTTAACAAGTGAATGTTGCACATCCAGTCCCTGCATGGTAGTTTCCGTTTACATAAAAAGGAGGAAATTTTTTTTATTAAAGCAATTATAGACTCTTTTTGGCTACTAGGTCCTGCATAAAATAAAACCAAACCAATGGGTAGAAGCTGCAAGAAAGTATATCTGGGAATTAAGAGGAAAAGTTTGATAAGTACAAGCTGTCCAAAAGCATAACAGGGCTGCTTCATGAGACTGAATTCCCATATAAATCCAATCCCATAAAGGGGATTCCTGCTCAGGAACAGACTCAATAAAAATGACTTCTAATTCCTTTCTGGTGTTCTATGATTTTATATGTGACCCACCAAAAGAGGAATGGTAATGTAAGGAGTAATTAAGATTAAATGTAAGAAAGAAAATTAAGATTAAATGCAAGAAACAAACAAGGAAAAGCTGTTAAACTGGATATGGAAGCCAATATGGGAGAATCTCAAGACCAGCAAAATTTATTTCCTTCCATCAAGGACCCAGGATTTCACTGGTGTGGGCAACTTGTTGGCACAAAGAAAGCACTAAATAAAAGCTTGATGACTTAATAGAGATTAAGTGGTATTGGAAACAAGAAATTAATCTGGAAAGAACTTGGAGAAATGTCACTTGGCTTGTGGCAATTACACAATTCCACTAATCTTCTTCAGCATACTTAGAACAAGTGGAAAACAAAGTATATACACTACAAAGTAACATTTTTTTCAGTCAAGAAAACTCAAATGGTTAAAATGTGGACAACAATAAAAGAGTAGGTCATCCATGGCCTAGATACAAGAATTGCAATTAGGAAGGGGCAAAAAAAGAATACTGTAATTTTTTTTTTTTTTGCCATTAACTCCAAGAGTAACTTCTCCAGTATCCATCTATTATTTAAAACTCAATTTTGGTCACCTAATAAGAAGCAGATCCCTAAGACTTTTTTTTTTAAAAACCTATTACTCTACATATCACACCCACTCAAATAATTATTTACTATTAGCCATCATGTTGGGATTTTTTTTTAAATAAATCTACTGCCCAAGGATAAAGTTTGATTCAACAAATACAAATGACAACATAAACTGGATTACTCTGAGGCTTTGAAAAAATATGCCCTGATAAAAGAGATTCAAAGAAAGTAGAACAGACAACAATGGTTACACTAAATAGAAAATGTTTTGAACTCAATGAAGGTAAGACTAAAATGGAAATAATTAAAAGATGAAAACCTTTTTAGGAAATTTCTTTGATAAAGGTCTTATTTCTAATATGTATAGCCACTTGATTCAAATGGTCAAAGGTCATGAACAGCTCAAGGGAAAGACATACAAACTATCTATACCCAAATGAAAAATAAATGTTCCAAATCATTAATAATTAGAGGTGCAAATGCACCTCATACCCAGACAGGCAAAATTGACCACTCCCTTCCCCCCCCCCCCCCCCCCCCGCAAAAAAATTGTTTGAGGGAGTAGAATAAAATAGGCACTTTCATGCAAATCAGTCTATCCATTCTGGAAAGCAATTTAGAACTATGGCCCAAATGTTACTAAACTGTGCATACACTTGGTCCCTGCAAATACCAAGAATAAATAGGCTGATATCCCAAACAGAACAAAGAATGAGAAAAAGGTCATAGAAAGACTGAGGCAATATAACAAGGATGATAATACTACCTAAATTAAAATGACTAGAAAAAAAAATTAAATAACCAAAGAAGATTTGAAAAGGATAATTTTCATTACATAAAATTTAAAAGATTTTAAAGAACTATAATAAAGCCAAGATAAGATTAAAAGGAAAACGAAGGGTAGGGATGAACGGGGCAGGGGGTGGTTGAGGAATTGCTGAAGCAGGTTTCTCTAATAAATGTTGCATTTCCAAGATATGTAATGAATTGAACCAAATTTTATTCAAAACAAGTTTCTGGTGTCTTTTTAACAAAAATAACCATATTTTCACAAGTATCTCTCCCACTTCCCCTCCCAGACACTTAAAAAAAATTTTAAAGACAAAAAAAAAAAAAAAAAAAGAGGAAGCGGGGGGGGGGGGGGGATCAGTACAGCTGATCAAAGGAGCAAAAAAATCTGAAAATGTGCAACATATAGAACTTGTGAACCTGTCACCACTTCAAAACATGGGGTGGGAGTATCTTCTCAACTGTCTTTTTTTGTGCCATATTTATGCCCTATAATTTTCACCATTGATTGTTTTTGTGGTTATTCTTTCCATGTATACTTTTGTAATAGTTCAAATTATCTTTTCTTGGTTCTGGTTGCTTTATTCTGTTATTAATTAATAAAGATCTTCCCATGCTCCTCTGTATTCATCACATGCCATTTCTTATAATATAGTAATGCTCTAGCATATTCATTTCCCACACGTTGTTTAGCCACTCTCTAGTCAATGGACATCTACTTTGTTCCCAATTCTCCACTATTGCAAAAACTGTTTTTATGAATATTTTGGTGACTTACGGGGACTTTTTTCTTATCAATGTCTTCCTGGAGATATAAGCCTAGTAATGAAATTTCTATATCAATGGATATGGACATGTTTATCATTTCATTTGCAAACTTCCAAGTTTACAAAATAGTTGGGCCAATTCACAGCTCTACCAAGAATGCACCGGAGTGCCTACCCTTGAAACTGCTAGATGTCCCAGTGAAATGATATCAAACTCAGAGAAATGGGGGCCACTAAACCATATATAAGGATCTCTGCTGGGCACGAGTTGACTCAAATTTTACAATATAATGTTAATGATGTTTAACGAATTATTATTTCTTGAAATATTTTAATCTGGTTTGTATAGCACTCCAGACGGTTCAAAACTACAAATTTCATATCTCTATCCCAGTGGAAAGAATGCTAGGTCTGGAGTCAAAAAGAACTGAGTTCAAATCTGGCCGTGGACACTTATTTAACTGTGTGACCAAGGGGAAGTCACATAATCTCTATTGGTCTCTGTTTCCTCAACATTAAAGGGTAGATAACAGCACTTCTGTCACAGGGTGTTGTGTAGATCAAATGAGATGATATGTGTAAAGTGCTCAGAACAGTGCCTGTACATTTATATAATGACTGCCATTATCACTGTTATCTACCCACAACCCCTTTGATATTGACTGTTCCCATCTTTTGGCATCTTTGTCAATCTGCAAGGTGTGAGATAAAACTTCAGAGTTGTTTTAATCTGCATTTCTCTTATTGTTAGTGACTTGTAGCATTTTTTCATATGGTTGTTAACAGTTTCAATTCTTTTGAGAACTGTTTGTTGATATTGTTTGACCAATGATCTTTTGGGGAAAAGGCTTTTCATTTTATATGTATAATACATGTGTATGTGTATATAAATACATGTATGTACATACCTCTGTTAACTGTCTATGTATGGATACCGAATTTTTATCAGAGAAATTTGATAGATTCCTCCCCCAAAAAACCACTTCCCTTCTCATACTAAGTGCATTAATTTTGTCTGTACAAAAGTTTTTCAGTTTCTTATAATCAAAGTTATATATTTTATATTCCATAATTGCCCCTTTCCATTGGTTTAGAATGTCTGCCACCTATATCTGTGAGAGGTATGTGATCTGCTGCTTCTCTTATATTTTTAGAGAGAGAGAGAGAGTGAGAAAAGAAAGAAAAGATAAACTTTGCACAGCCCTCCCTTACTTAAATCTAATTCTCTTGCATCTCATGGCATCACCTTCATGATGTTGTGGTCCTCTTCGACAACAAAGGACAAACAACAACAAGAGTAAGACGAGTATGACCTTTAATATTAAGGTCACATATCCACTTAGAATGTATTATGGAACAGCAGCCTATTTCTGCCAAACTGCTTTCTAGTTTCTCCATCAGCTTTTATTTAAAAATAAAGAGAGCTCTTTCCTAAGTAATTTATGATTACTGGTCAACTGAACACTGGATTATTGAATGCCAGCATTTCTGATTTTCCATTGTCTGGTCTGTTCCATTGATCTACTCCTCTACTCTTTAAATAACACCAGATGGTTTTGATGACTGTGGTCTGACTGATAGGATTTTATGTAAAACATTTAAATCATTATTCAAGAATTATATTGTAGTTTTCCTTTTGTGCTTTCTCCTTACTAGGTTTATGTATTTGAACTTTCTATTTCTCAGAAAAGTAATCTAGAGGAATCTAGTAGAGTGCTTTCTGTTTCAATTTTGGAGAAATATATGCAGCTAATTGATCTTTAAAAAGCTTGACAGAATTCTCCTCTGAATCCATTAGGATGACGGTTTTCCCCCATTGGTCACTCTTTAACAGCTGGTTCTGTTTCCTTTTCTGAGACTGGATTGTTTGAGAGCTCTAGTTGGTCTTTGGTGAACTGGGTTTATTTTACATTTTTGAAGGCATTCTTCAATTTCTTTTGTGTTTTCATTTTTGTTATTATCGATCTAATCATATTAAATTCCAATCATTCTTTTTTATTTCTTCTGCATTCATTCTTTTGTAATTTCACCTTGTTCATTTGCTGTTTTGTTGATTTTATTTTTTGTACTCTTCTCTTGGATCACATAAACTAAAGGTTTATCAATTTTATTAAGACTTTTCAAAGAACTAGCTTTAAATTTATAATTTTTATAGGTCTTTTGGGTTTCAAATTCTCCTCTAATATTTATTATCTCCTCCTTTGTGCTTATTTTAGTTTTATTTGTTGGTTTTCTAACTAATTTTTAAAAGGTCTATTATTTTTTGTATTTTGTTAATGTATTTTTGAATAAGATTTTTTTCCCTTGAGGACTGTGTTAGCTGCAATACAGAAACTGCAGTATGTTCTTATTTCATCATTACTGTTTTCTTTAACAGAATTATTAATTCTTTCTATGATTTGTTCTTTTGACCTAGTCATTACTTAGGAATTCAATGATAAGTCTCCAGTGGGGTTTCTGTCTTGTTTCTGCTCCCTACATTGGTTACTAGTTGGATTCCACTACGGTCTTCAAATGACTGTGAAGACTCCCCTCCCCACCCCCAAATGTGGGTTAGCTGGTCTTCTGAAGACAGATACACAGTCTCCTGTTCACTATGCCTACATTTAAAATCTTTCTGGGTTAATAAGATTAGTCAGGTCTTAAGTTACCTTTGTGCTTTAATGAGACACAAGAGGAAGACTATCAGAGAAAATATTCACAAAAAACCGCAATTACCTTTTTCCCAGTTTGTTTCTCCACCATGTCGTTGCTGAGAGAGAAATCTTCTAACTGTGGTGCTTTAGAACACCCACCCTTGGGCATCGTTCTGCTGTCCTTACTTGATCTTCATTTATGCTGCCATCGCTTCGTCATCAACCGTCTGTTTAAAACAAGAAAGAAAACACTGAAATAGCTTTCAGACCTTTAACTCCAACAGACACAAAATGTGCTAGTCTCACTGAACTAAATACAATCAATAATAATTTACACAACAGAACTTGAAAAAGAACATAAGCAGCTATCTGCCAAGCCAAGATACCTGAAAATAGAAAGTTATAAGGAAGACAAAGACTATGGCAAGGAAATCTCTGTGCATAATCTAAGCCTTACAGAGAACATCAAGCAGAGGCTTACCTTTACCTACCCTTTCCTCACAAAAGGCGTTATGAGTACTAGAAATCTGCAGGGGCTATCAATGAGGTTAAGTTAGAGCTTCTAACATTAGTAAGAGGTACGCCCTGGGTCATTTACTTATGACTTGCCCCAGGTCCTAGACCACGAAGGTTGTTCTCTATGATTTCCTCCCTTCTTTGGAGTGGTCTCCAAAACAAGCTCCATCACATCAATGACCCTTATGCCCATCTCAACTCCATTTTCTTCGGTATTTCCTTCCACCAGGGGCATTGAAAGGGACTAAGCTGTCCCTAAGTCTCTTTGGTTCAGAATGTGTTAAGTAAAGAAAATGAGAAGACTTCACAGGAAAGATATGTAGATATGTGTGTATGTGCACGCATGCGTGCATGCGTGTGCGCACACACACACACACAAAGAAATGTTTAAAAATCAAGGAATAGGGAAGTGGAAAAATTCTGAGGCTGTGAGAGTCTGATCGCTCAGCCTCTGGGAAAGTTTACCCTGAAACTTTTTGTTCTTTCTTCTGGTTCTGGTTTAAAGATTTGCTCAGTAAGAACAGGGTTATAATGACTTGTTTTTCTCTACTGTAAAGAATGGAGAGGGTCTCCCCCTCCCCTTATCCTATTCTCCTTCTTTAGATTTATAGATGTCACCTCAGTTGTAATCATTAACTAAGAGAATGGGAATTGGAGTTTCTGTGCCTCAATTTCCCGGTTCTTTGTCTAGCTTTCATGCTCAGATTGTAAGCCCATCTCCCAGCCAATGGTGAGAAGGGTCAGGGGTGGACGGGAATTCTCTTGTGTTAGGTATAATTATGGGTGCTTTGCTCCTTGTAAAGCGCCTCCCTTACTGGATTTGTTCTAGGGGGGATGCCCAATTCTCGAGAATTGAATAAAATTTATTTTCTGTTCCCATCCTGAGATGACTCATTAACTTTTAATTGGTGAGGGTCTTTCATCCCACACAAGAATGATCCACCTGTCTAAATTTATAGAAAGGCTAAATTCTTTATATCATGCTAATAAACTAGCTGAAACTTGTAAAAAGCTGGAACTCCCCCACATAGACTCTAAAGTATGTCTTCCCAGCGGCAAACCAGACAAGTTTTTGCTTCTACTTTCAGGTGACAATCCAGCCTAATAGTGATCTGGGTGTACATTTAAGATGGTAACTTTTCAGGCATGGTATTTACAACTCAAACAAAGGTACAATGACCTTGCGACAACCACTGCCAGGAGCCTAGCCAGCAATCTATGGTGCAGAAGGGTGATGTGAGGTTATGGGTAGTAATAAGAAGAACCCAAGGTGTGGTGCATTTTCCTATCTTCATTCTAAAAATCTAACAGTAATCGTTAACTTTTAGCCACTAAACCTTGAACCTATTAAGAACTTCTTTTCTCAACAGCTGCTGCATCCCCCAATACCACCCTGGGAATCAAACACAGCCAATACCATGGAATGAATCCATGTGACTTATCTAAGAAAACATTTTTGGTGAAAACAAGACACTTCTAGAACAGCTCTGCTTTTTACTATGTACAGGTTAATGACATGTTAGTTCTCTAAAATAGATGAAGCCTTCCTTGGGCACTTGAATAGTACTTGTATATAAAACTGGGTCACATATATTCTTGGGATGGTCTTTATTCAAAGAAATAATCTTTCCACAGAAAATAGACCTTTTTAGCCTCCAAGATCTCCTATTTCAATCTTCCTCTCCTCCAAAAAAGTACCTTTGTAAAACAGATAAAATGGAGATTCCCCCCGCTTCACAGAACGAATGGTGATTTACTTTAACCTAATATTATACAATTGTTAACACTAAAGAAGAAAAAAAAAAACCAAGCTTGTGGCGGATATGGCTTCTCTGTACTGAACCCACATTATTCAAAAGGCTTCAGAAGTGTTAGCATTTTTTAAAAAATTAACCTTACTATTAATGTTTACATACAAACCCTTTAAAACACTGGCCTGGAGCCACAGGATCCATTTCTCACACTGTGATTGAGCTGGCACCATTCACTCCCCCACTCCGGATCCCAGCTTTCCCTCATTAGGAGGGGGTTTGAATTTTTGAATAACAGTCTTGGAGGTTCCCTCTAGCTCTATGTATAATCCTATTGTTTTCTCAGCGGTCTATAATTGGCCTCTGTTCTACTAGAAGAACAAATGTTGGAATTGGTATCAAATTGGATCTAGATTTGAATCCTACCTCCATCTCCCAGCATTTCTGAAGACTGTTTTGAGTTACTTATCCTCTTGAAGTTTCTTTGCTCACAAGAAAAATGAGAGTGATAATAGCTATAGGAGCTATAAAGAGGTTCTGAGGATTACATGAGATAATATATGTAAAGAGCTTCGCAAATGGTCATCATAACTGTCACCACCATCATTACTCTTTACTATAAAGACTTGAAAGTAATTTGGAAAAAAAAAACACAAGTATAGATTGGTAAAAATAAAACTTTGTCAGCTTATAGAAACTCCTCCAATCCTATGCCACACAAATTACAAAAATCAGGCTGATTCTCACACACATGCTCTCAGAGCCATAGAAAATGTAACTATGGAGTTCGATACCTAAGAAAATAACCCCGGCCGTCAAGAGATGTATAATCTCTTTGTGGAGGTAAGACATAGGTGCATAACACATTTAAATAACAATACAAAGCAATACAAGATTGAGTGTTCAATGAATGGGGGAGGGGGGACTATTGGGAGAAATATGGAATTGGGAGATCTGGAGAATGTAGGAGGGACAGTCTGGGGAGTCTCAGGAGAGAAGCTGGAATTCCAACAAGTGAACCAGGATTTAAAAAAAAATTTAAAGATCAGTTAGTGGAAATTTGAGATGCACAGAAAGAAATGGAAATGAGATTGGTGGGGGGTATTCAGACTTAAGAGTTTTCTTCACAGAAATGATAAAGAAGCCATGGGAATAAATAAGAACACCAAAGGATAGGGAATATAGAAAAAAGAGACAGGAATGAAGTAGAGGAAACAATTTAGCTGATAAAAAAAAATCCGTTCATATAAGGTATCGTTAAAATAATCAAAAGACAAGAAAGATTCACTAAGAGAAGACAGTGCCATTTCATGGAGGAGAAGCAAAGAACATTTTTCAAATAGTAAAGAGAATAAAGAGGAATGAATACATTGATGAGGCCTTTGGATTAAGGTGACCTCAAAAAGAGCAGAATATGACGTAAGTCTGTATGTTACGCTTACATAGAGCTGTAACCCCCTTCTTATTACAGACGTCAGAATTTGATTTGGTTTGCTCATTTTACACAATATAATCTATATTTTCTTCCAAGTTTATTCTATACTATTAGAAAAACATAATCTATTTTGAGTAAATTTTGTCTAAAAAGAACATAGATGTTTAAACTCATTATATTGCATAACTATGAAGAGCTATGCACAATTAATTTACCATAATAGTAAAAGTCAGTAGACAATCATTTAAACTTATTCAAAGACCATCATGAAGCAGAAATCCAAACCATATGCTCTCATATGATTAAAAATCAATTCCAGTCAAGATGCAGAACAAAGTTTTCCAAATACGGGATATGATTAAAATCTAATTCTATGGGTTCACTGTACAAGCAAAAAGCCTGGTAAAATCCCATAGTGTAGTAACAATGTAGACTTCAAATCAAAAATTAAAACTAGATTTTGATTATGTCTAAAAAAGAAGAGACCTCAGACCACATTTGCTTTAATTTTATTCTTTAAATAATTCTGCCCACTCAATGTCATTTAGTTAGCTTTACTAAGATATCTTTTCATGTAGGGACCTGAAACCTTTTTCATCTAAATAGTGCCAAGCAGATAGATGCCAGATTAATTTTACCTCCTTCTTCTTCATCTAGCTGACTCATTACCCTTGGAAAGCTTTCTACCTCATCATACAAACAGAGCACTGACCTATTTAACAGCTTATAGGGAACATTACTTTCACACAATAAATACTAGCATCTCACAATTCTTAATTCATTTTATAACTACCAGCGAAAAATCTATTGAATTTAAGTAGGTATCTGAAGAGAAGTACAGAGGGAAAACAGGACTTTTTAACAACAAAAATTTGTTATAATCTGAATATTCCATGTCAGTTAGTTCCAATTACTCTTTATTAGAATATTGGCCATAAAGCTCTTTTTACATCAGTTTGAACTTTACTTAACCAGGAAACAATAAGATTTTTTTTTAATTACCTGAGCTCCCAAACAAGATAATTCCATCTATGTCTATCTACCGTCTGGGAAATAGAAAGCCAAATTATACAACATTGCATAATCCCTAATACTTTGCTACAGTAACAAGAGAAAAAAAAAAAGTTTACATTTTGGCAAGTAGCCAAGTACATTGCTACTGGACTTTTATAGCCTATGAACAAGCAAAATTCAGCAATTCCCTTTCTGAAATGGCAGCTGTTCTCAGAGGCCTAATTTTTTTTTCTTAAATTTAAAAGAAAACCGTGCAAAAGAATTTCATATAGAAAAGAAGAAAGAAGAAAGTCAGCCAGGAGACCATCGCTTTAAAGTTTAAAGCATCAATGACTTTACCCATTAGAATCCTCCCCCTACTGACACAGATAAGAGAACCACAACACAACTTTGCAGAAGAGCTTCCTAAGTAAAACTGTAGCAGAGAAAAAAATTATCACTTTTTCCTCAGACTAGGGGCAACCCCACACTCAGTTTGCTAAGACTTGACACAACCCAAATGAACCAATGGTCACCTTCCAACTACAGTGAGGCATCAGAAGACTTCAGGGAAAGTCAGACATCATCAACACTTCACTTTTATACAATGTCTTTATTGCTGTTGTGTTCTTTTAAAGTCCACTGAAGGGTCAGTAATACAAACCCCGTTTTATCAAGGAGAACGTGTGTTCTCAACACAGTCTACAGTAATTAATCTGTACAAATTCTAGAATTAGCTTATAAGCTCTTAAGGTTGCTTGCTTGGTGATGGGTGATGAAAGTGAAAATAATACCAAAAAGTGGCGTTGTACAATTTTACACTGTAGGATATATTTCACACATTTCTAGACATAATACCTTTCTAAATACATGCAGATATACACTGAATAACATTGCTGCAAACAACATCATTTTAAGGTACCATTAATATTTGTACTTTCTCCCCAGGCAACCTATAGGACAGGAAGAAAGATATCACCATTTTAACACATGAAAAAACTAAGGTTCTAACAGTGCAGGGGAAAGAGGGCTGATTTTAAAATCTTAGTAACTGGGTTCAAATCTGCCATCTGCCATTTACTACCTGTGTCTTAGATTCTGAAGATCATCTGGCAAGAGAAGGTACCAGACACTGAGGTCCTTACTGGAACTTAACTGCCAAGCCTTCAAACTCTGCTTCAGAGAACGCAACTCCGATGGGCTGGCCATGTTGTTCTAATGCAAAATGCATGCTTGCCAAAAAGACTATTTTATGGAGAGCTCACACAGGGCAAGTGTTCACACCGTGGACAGAAGAAGCGATACAAGGACACTCTCAAGAACTCTGGAACTGATTGTGTGACATGGGAAACACTGGCAGAGGACTGTCCAGCCTGGCGTGCTCTCATCAGAACTGAAACAGACCAAAAGAAACATCGGATGCCCAAATGTTCAAAGGGACTATTTGTGCCGAGCCTGTCATAGAGCATTCCGAGCTCATATTGGCCTGATCAGCCACAGTTGTACACATGAAACTTGATTCAAGCACAGTGATGTCATTTTGGTCCTCTTCGAGAATGAAGGATAACCACCAACCAACCTGTGTAATTTTTAAAAAATAAATTTATTTTTTATTTTTAGTTTACAATACTCAGTTCCACAAGTTTGGGGGTTCCAAATTTTCTCTCCCTCCCTCTCCTCCCCAGGTCCCCAAGACAGCATGTAATCTGACATAAGTTCTACATATACCTTCACATTGAATTTACTTACATAATACTCCAGTTGTAAAGAAGAATTATAACCAATGTGTGAGAAATGTAGTTTTGGGGATCACTGGACTTCCCCAAATTGTGAGAACACGTGGCTTTGGGGAATCATTGGACTTCCCAGGCAGGGCCAAAGTCTGAGGAAGAACCCTGTGATAATCCCTAGGGAAGGCTGTACAGACCACAGTACTCCCAGAGGAAGATCAAGTGGTACCCACCCCTTAATCTGTGGGGATCACAGGGCCTCCTAGGCATCAGACCCTAAAGAGGACCCAAGTGATGACCCCTTAGGATGGCAGTAAGATCACAAGGCTCCCAAGACAGGGCCATAAGTCCCAAGTGATGTCCCCTTAAGAAGGCTGTACAGACCATAGCCAAGGGAATCCAGAGTAGTAGCCCTCCTAACACCACAGTGGAGAATCACAGGACACCCCAAGACAAGATCCAGAAGTAAGCCTGGTGAACTTCCGCTGCCTATTGCTTCCCTTCACTTGACCTTAGGAAAATACATATGATTTGCCCATTCTTACCCAAATAACTCAAGACCAGAATGGGCAGAAGAAGGCATTTCATTATGCTCCTGGAAAGAGCAGATGTAGTGCTCACAGGAACACTCATGGTGATACAGCTACAGGAGCAGGGGTAACCATTCCCTCCACTCCTGCTAGAGTCATGGTTAGTTTATAGTCTTCGTTTTTTACATAGTTTTCCTAGGTTATACAGTTTATACAGGTAGGATAATAAGGATACAGAAGCAAAAGTGAAGTTAATTAGATTTTCCTTGTCTTAGTTTAGGATTAAACTATATTCTTTTACTTCCCCTACTTTCCCTCTTTAACATATGCAAATTAGGCAAATCAGAAGGCCTGGATTCTTGACCAAGACCAGACCCTAGATAAGCTTGAACTGGTTCAAGTGGGTTTGGCCTCTCTAATTCCCCAGGCTGCCTTCTCCAAAAGCATGCCCATGTGTACAAGCCTCTGACCTCTCACTTGGGGGGGGGGGGGGGGGGGGGGGGGGGGGGCGGGGGGGACACACAAAACTCCTCCTCCCATTTCTTACAAATGGAATAAATCATGAGAAAAAAGAAACAGAACCAAAAAAGAAGGAGAAAAAAGAGAGCAAATAGTCTGCCTCAATCTGCATTCAGAGTCCATAATTCTTTCTCTGGATGTGCATAGTTTTTTTCCATCATGAGCCTTTTGGAGCTGTCTTTGAACCTCGGATTGATGAGAAGAGCCAAGTCTATTAAAGTGTAATTTTAAGCAAATCACTGAAACTCTATGGGTTACAGTTGTTTAACTAAATCAACTTTAAGGTCCTCTCTAGCTCTAAAACTTTAATCCTAAATTAAATCCCATATATTTAATGATCCTATTCATATTATGGCCCAAATCTCTACATCCTGCTCCTGAGTGCTCTATGTCCTGCTCTCTTGCACTCCACAGCAGCATATGTACAAACACCCCCTGGAAAGCTGTATTTCCAAATTTTGTTTCTTTATTGCTTCTGGCAATAAGTTACTTCCTTGGATTAAACCTCAGTTTTAAAGCCTGCAAAATATGGGGCTCAGATGTGATTATCTCTCATTCATATCTATAATCTATGAGAAAAAGAGGCAGTGTAATATGTAGATGAAATGACTGCACTGGAGTGTGGAAGGCTTAGGGGCAAGCGCCACCTCAGGAAGGCCCCAGCAGTATAACCAGGAGCAGGTCACTTCTTCTTCCCCCACTCCCAGCTTCCCATTGAACCCCTACACAATGGAGATGACAGTATTTGCAAGGGTTGAATAAGTAGTGAAAAGACATAACATAGGTAAATGTAGAGCAAGCTAAAGCTTGGGAATGGTGAACAGTAGTTTACCTGCACTTCCTTCCATAGGACTTTCTTTCTCCTACCTCTGAGTCCTCAATGCCTGGAATGCTCTATCCCCTTACCTCCATATCCCTTTCTGTAAGAAGCCTTTCTGGAACATTCTAACTAGTTAATGCTGTCCCCCTCTCATCCTCTCTTCATCCTTGTTACTGAAATGCTGACTCCAACATTAGAATGTAAGCTCCTTGACGGCAGGGAAAACTGTGATTGTCCTTTCTTTGTATCCTCAGTGCTCAGCACAATGTCAGACACATAGCAATTTTTTAACATTCATTTTTTAAAATTTTGAGTTCCAAATTCTTTCCCTTCTTCCCCTCCCTACAGCCACCACCTTGAGATGGAAAGCAATTTAATATAGATTACATATGTACAATACTGCAAAACACATTTCCATATTAGCCATGTTGTAACAAAAGCTACAGGCCCCTCCCCCCAAACACACACACACACACACACACACACACACACACACACACACACACAGAGAGAGAGAGAAAAATAGTGTGTTTCACTCTGCATTCAGACTCCATCAATTCTTTCCTGGATAAGGACAGCATTTTTTAATCCTGAATCCTTTGGAATTTTCTTGGATCATTGTATTGCTGAAAATGGTTAAGTCATTCACAGTTGATCCTCACATAATACTGCCATTGTGTACAATGTTCTCCTGGTTCTGTTCACTTCACCTTGCATCAGTTCATGTATGTCTGTCCAGGTTTTTCTAAAATCATCCTGCTCATCACTTCTTATAACACAATAATATTGCATTACGATCATATGCCACAACTATTTTAGTCATTCCCTGGTTGACAGATATCCCTTCAATTTCCAATTCTTTGCATGCACCGTTTAAGAGCCCTTTGGGCATAGCTCCAAATTGCTCTCCAGAATGGCTGATCAGTTCACAATTCCACCAACAATATAGGAGTGTCCCAATTTTCTCACACCCACTCCAAAGTTTATCATTTTCCTTTTCTGTCATATTAACCAATCTGACAGGTATGAGGTAGTACCTTGGAGTTGTTTTAATTCTCATTTCTCTAATCAATACTGATTTACAGCATTTTTTCATACGATTATAGATAGCTTTGATCTCTTTGTATGAAAACTGCCTATTCATATTCTTTGACCATTTATTAATTGGGGAACGACTTTTATTCTTATAAATTTGATTCTGTTCTCTACATATTTGAGAAATGAGATCTTTATCAGACACACTGGGTGTAAAAATTGTTTCCCAGCTTTCAGCTTTCCTTTTAATCTTAGTTGCATTGGTTTTGTTTGTGCAAAAACTTTTTAAATTTAATATAATCAAGATTATGCATTCTACATCTCTTAATGCTGTCTATGTGTCATAAATTCTTCCCTTCTCCACAGACCTAACAGGTAAACTATTCCTAGCTCTCCTAATTTGTTTATGGTATTTCCTTTATGTCTAAATTTAAACAAGAACCACTTAACAATTAAAAGAGGCAGACCCACTGTCCCCGCCCAAGAGGAGTTTACAACTGGGGGGGGGGGGGGGAGAGGAGCGGGGCGCAAAGAAGGAGAGAGAACATTAATGTATGTGTGTATGTGTGTATATGTATATGTATATGTAGTTATATGCATGATAAATAGGAAATTAACAGAGGGAGGCACTAGAGAGTGATTGTTCACACTTGCCTGAAGACCTCTAAGCAGGAGGAATCTACCACTAACCCTGGAGGTAGCACATTCTACTTTCGGGACATCTCTAATTTTAGTGCTTCCAGACAAGTCTAAATTTAGCCTCTGTGCTACCCCACCCATGATTCCTTCTTCTGCCCTCAAGGGTCAAAGAGAGTAAAGTTTAATGTGTCTCTCCTCCACAGCACCCTCTATAACTATATAACTATCAAGTACTTCCTAAATCTTCTTTTCTCCAAGCTAAAAAAAGCTCCATTCTTTTAAGTGATCCCTCTTGGACCCTAGACTTAAGGTCCTTGATCACACAGGGTGCCTAACTCTGGACACCGTGGATCGAACCAGGGCCTCTTAAACTTAGTGCTCATCACTTCACAGGCCGACTGACCGGGCAGAATTCAGTGAGATTACCACCTTCCTAATTCCTGGAAGGTCTGCACGCCTTAAGGAAGCCCCAAGATCCCATCAGCTTTTTTGGTTGCCTCTTCACACTGCCTCCTACTGAACTGGCGCCTACTGAACTGCCTACTACAAGTCCCAGATCTTCAAAACTGCTGTCTATTCATGGTTAGACATTGTATAATATTTGTAGACTGTACCCAAGTGAAAGACTTTACATTTATCCCCAATGAATTTCATTCTACTGGGTTTAGCCTAAATGCCTTTTTTAACATGTCAAGATTCCTATTAGATTATAAATCTTCCAGAGTGTAAGCCCAGCTTTGCATAATCTGCATGTTTGACCAGTACACTGTTTTGACCAAGTCACTTCACTGATAAAAATGTTAAATAGCAAAGGGAGAAACTGAGATTTGTAAGGTAATTATAAAGAGACCTCTAGCCACCCAAACATTTAACCATTAACGACTTGCTGTTCAGTTGTTTCAGTTCTGTCTGACTCTTCCTGACCCCATATGGGGTTTTCTTGGCAAAGATACTGGAGTAGTTTGCCATTTCCTCGTCCAGCTCATTTTATACATAAGGGAAACTGAGGCGAGCGGGGTTAAGTGACTTGCCCAGGGTCACACAGCTAGTAAGTGTCTGAGGCCAGATTTGACCTCAGGAAAATGAGTCTTCCTGACTCAGGCCTAGCACTCTATCCATTGTGCCACCCAGTCACCCTCATTAACAACTACTCTTTGAATTCTACCAGATTCTATTTTGTAAATTATTTTAAAATCATATTAGATTGTACGCTCCTTGAGGGCAGGGACTGTCTTTTGCTTCTTTTTGTATTACCAGAGGTCAGTCAATGGTCAATAAACATTTATTAACTGCTTGACAATGTGCTAATCACTAGGGACACAAATGTGAAGAAAGACAATCCCTTATAGTCTAATGGAAGAAGACAACACACAAAATGAAGCCCAGGAAAAGGGGGGGTGGGAATGGGGGGGAAGAGTGTCCCCTAATGGGCAGGGGCCTGGTGGAGACGACACAAATGAGAAATGAGAAGTCTGAAGTAAGCTCCTTCCTTAGATGGAGGTTTTGGAATCCAGGCTGCCACTTCCAATTAGAGGAAGAGAGAGCAGTGAAGAGGTGGAGTTCCAAGACTGATGAAATCTTGCAAGATGCTGTTTTCCTAATAGTAAGCTTCCTGGGGCATGGCAGAGAAGTCACAAAGTAGGGCAGTCAATGCCTGGCTTAAAAAATGTTTCTTGATTGACTGACTGTCCAATTGTATCTCTGCAACTTCCCTGTAATAAGAGTGTGAAATTCTGTATGAAAAATCATGCTAAAGTCTAAGTAAACTATATCCACAATGTTCCTCTTGTTTACTAGTTAGTAACACTGTCAGATGAGGAAATGAGGTTAGTCAGTTATGACTTGCTCTTCTCAAACCACCACAATTCTTTATAATGACTTTTCCCCCTTCTAGATATTTGCCAACCCTTTCTTAAATTAGGATGCCTTTGAGAAGGTTAGAATCCTTACATCGGCCTGAGTCCAATCATTATCTTAGTGCATCCTAGGCATCTTCTGGTTATGGTTCACTTGGAAAGCAGGAATTCTAATAATATCATACACTGTCTAACCATGGATAGACAACTTACAACTCGTAGTTATCAATGGAGTAGAAATAGAATTTGAATAAAAGAGACTATAAGATAAACTGAGTTGTGAATTAATTCGATATTTTAACCAAACCCTTATTTATCATGTTACAGAAGGCAATACAGAATGGCCCAATTAATGTGATCATTAAATGGGCTATCTTGTGTCTTTCAAAAGACCTGACAATAGCTGGGGAAGTTTATTTGATGTACCTAAAACACATTCTTGGTAACTCAAAACTTGTTACTACAGGACATAGAGATTCAAGCTGAATTGATTTCAGTGGATATGCAGTGATTTGTTGTTCAAACTGGAGTGAAATTCCTATTCTTGGTCCTAGTGAAAAGAGACCGTGTGAATATAACTCCCCAATTCACTTTGCTGGCATCCAGGATCATTTTCATAGCGTTACTAACTCATATAAAATCTACAAACATTTTCAAGTTTCTGATGGTCTCCTCTTCCTGTTTTCTCTGGCTTCCTTGAATACAATGCTATCTTTCTAGATTACAATTCCTCCTTCACTTCCTGGACAGAGGAAAGAAAGGTGGATCTTTTTGTCAGTAACAAGTTCTGTGAATTATAATTTATACACACACACACACACACACACACACACACATATATAACCTTCTAAATGTGTGTGTGTATATCATGACCTTCTAAAAGACCTATTTAAAAAAAAACAACACATTAAGATCCTGATATAAATACACAAAAAACCTTCAAAATATCACACTAATTGCATCTGAGAAAGTCCACGTAAAAAAATTAATCACTGCTATAATTTCTCCCCCAAACTCTACCACAAGGGCAAAAAGAGCATCTGTCTGCCTGTGTCTGTCTCCCTCTGTGTGTCTCTCTCTTAAATTGGACTGGGCCTGTCATAAACAGAATAAAATCAACATAATATTTTAAAGTTCATAAATGCCTATCATGATTATAAATTCTTGGCATTATACACAGTGAGCATTACAGAGACTAAACCTGATACACAGTTAGTCCTAAGTGCTAGTGAGACATCAACATTCATCAAAGATAACCAGAATCTCAGTTGGTCCCAGCCTCTCCCATGATGGCATGTTGCCCAGAGCAAGAAACTCAGAAGAAACTCTTAAGGATGGTTGCAATACCTTTACATGAAAGGAAGCTAAATTTCTGTGCATTACAATGTTCAGTGGTAGGCTGAACAATAATAATAATAATAATAATAATAATAATAATAATAATAATGATAGTAATTTAACTCAAAAATATGCAACTTGATAGATTTTTTAGATGTAGTTCACAGTAATATTTACCAAAGCTCTAACCTACCTGCACAAATGGTGATTTATCATTTGATGTTATAAAAACCGGACTAATAGAATACCTATATTCACATTCACCAAGATTATTATTTATCCCTTCATAAACAATTATAATTACCATATCCACACACCCCCACCCCTGTATAAGAGTCAGCTAATAGTCTAGCTGGAGAACAACAGCACAGCTAAGGAAAAGCACATCTAAAATAATGGGGGGTAAGTGGAGTGGGGGACAACACTAAGGTGGAATCAAGAAAGTCCTACCCATTCATATATTGCATATTGGGACTTTCACAAACCAAAGAACCTATCTGTGCAAAAAGATGAACACTACTAGAGGCGAACAAAACTGGTCAGGCAGTGTCCTGGTGAGGCGGCGCCCCACGCCACCGCCAAGGGCTGCTGTTGCTGTCATTACTACTGCTGCTGCTGCTACTTTCTTGTCTTTTTGATGGGATAAAAAATAATGCCACAAGTAGTATCTCTTCCTTTACATTCAATATTCTACAGACTATGCCATGTGAATCCTGTCATGGTTTGTATCACTGACATGAATTGTCACAGCCAGCTCCCTAAACTTTGGAAGCTTTGTTCTTTGTGGCTTTGAGATTACAAGTAGTTGAGATACTGACATTAACTGTTCTTGTATTTTTATGAATCAATGCTATGGTCTAATGACACTGTTCAGATCACGATGATGGTCTGGGAGTCAGTACAATTTATTGTTTTAGCCTTCCAGGACATGCGCACCATCCGTGGGAGTCACCTGTTAGCCCCCAAAAGATAATGCATAATTTTGGCCAAAAAATCATGGCTAGTTAGCAAGACATTCAGAAGAAGCCAAATTTTTGCATCTCATGGCACTATTCCATTTTTCCATCCTTTCTTTGCATAACCTAAATTTTCACTAGTCCAAGCTCTTTAAGGATAGCTCTTTTAATATTTCCTGTGGCTATGACCTAATGCTCAATTGCCTTCATAAACCCTTCAATTTCCACAAAGAAATGTTTATCAGTCATTTATCAATGTATTCTTGGTTGAGTAAATGAGATGCCTTTTGAGGATTCTCTTAAATCTTAATTATTTCATAGCTATACCCAAACAATAGCCACTTTCAGCTGTAGTCCACAAATCCAAAGGCATGTATGTAATCACACATTAGAACTTTCTGGTGAAAGGCTGTCATCCATCCCCAAAGCATTTCACAGGTATCTGCTAGAATTTCACCCCATCTGTACCTTCATAGAAGAATATCTATTAACTTTCCTCCTTTTTGTTATTTATTATTATTTATTATTATCACTATTACTTTTACTCACGTCATAACAGGGAAAAACTACAAATGACCTAAGACTAGGAGTAGTATTCTTTAGACTATCCCCTGGAAAAGTCAGAATAAAGGGCTTACAGGCAGGTAATTTTTTAGGCTAAAGAATTCTTTAAAGTACCAGGAAGTTAGGATGGTGACGCTGTGTTCTTAAAGGCCAAGCCAGTTACTGATCTCCTAGGTCCTAGCTTAAGGTTTTAGATATAAGTGTCAGTAATGGATTATACATCTGTCACATGAGAACCAGATATGTCCAGGTCTTCCCCATAATTAAAAACTTTGATTCATTCAATAAATATTTATCAAGCCCCTACTATGTGCCAGGCACTACACTAAGCCATGGATTGACCAAGACATACAAGTTAACCTATCTTTCTAAGTCATTCTTCCCTCATAGCTAAATATCTTAGTCTTCCAAATTAACAGCCACAGTCTGACTGACACTGCTGTCTCCAAGATTATGAACAACCAAGAAAAAGTCCCTCAGTAAAGATTCTGTCACCTTGGGCAGACTGGAGAAATCCATGGCACACATTCTTACAATGTTTTCAAATACATAAACTAAAATACAAAGGATTAAAATGAAAACAATTTATATTGGAATATAGTTGCCAAAATATCTTTTCGGAAAAGTTCACAAATCTCCAGGTAAGAGCCCCTGACTTGATCCGAATCACTTTCTCACACTCAATTTAAAAATCTTCAATGATTCCTTATTGCTTGGGGGATAAAAGTTAAACATACACACCCACAGGCTTGTCTGACTGTCCTTCAGAGTGAAAACAAACTGAGGAGGGGAGGAGGAGAATGAGAATCTTTTGACCTTTCCCTTTTCACATAGCAGTCTCCATCCAAGCATACGCTGCTCTTATTCAACAATGAAAAGAACACGCTAAGGCAAAGTATTCATTCTGAATGAATAACCCAAAAGAGGAGATTCAATTCCTGCATCAATCAACAAAGATTTATTAAGGACTTACTATGTGCTAGGTGGTGTGAGTGCAACTATAAAGAATGAAAGAATCCTTATTTTCAAGGGACTTACAGAGTAGAAAATTATTAAGTATATAAATCATTCATTCCAGAGTCCTGATTCTGCTTTAGGGCAAGTCCTGAGTTGACAGCAAAGAAGAAAGAAATTAAATTGATCATGGAGTACTTACTTCCCAAAATAAATGTTGATCATCAATCAATAAGTATTTTAATAAGCACTTACTACATGTACTGTGGGGCAAGTACAAAGAATGAAACAATCCCTTGAGGGCAAGGAGTGTCTTTGCCATTCTTTGTCTACTCAGGGTTTAGAACAGGTGTCTGGCACATAGTAGGTATTTAATAAATATCTATTGAGGGGTAATTGTCTGAATGTTAAAAACAAAAGGCTATAAAACCTTGCATTCTTCTGATTAGATGATAAAATACTACTACTACAGCCTAAAGAGTAAAACTGTCTTAAGGCTTCAGGTTCGACACTAATTGTTGTCAATATGATACACAGAGTACTGCAGTAAAATACTATTTCCCATTTTTTTAATGTGGTTTTCTTTTCCAACTGTTTTCATAGTTCATGTTTTATCCTCCTAACACTCCTGTGGGAAGAGACAAGTATTTTCTCCATCTTAGAGGTGGAAAAGTGGAGACACAGTAAATAATGGAGTACAGCTACTACTGGCCTTCTTTTAACTGCCCAGTCTGTGCTTCAGGACTTTACATATTACATGAAGCTATATGGCTCAAAATCACTTCACCTAGAACTGTGATTTTCAATTACAATATAAAATAATATAAAATCTCATCTGGAAAAATCTCAATGGTCTATCAAGTCAGATTTTCCTTTCAGGTCTCACTCTAGATATACCTCAGTTCATTTGGATAATCATCTCAACAGCAGATAATCTTTTTCCTTAACGATGTAAACTGGCAATCCTAATCAACAACAAAAAAAAAAAAAGGAGGGGGGGGTAAAGATGCCCAACACACCCCCAAATACATACCAACACAGCCAACATGGGTACTAATATAAATTCTCTCAGTTGCAATAAAAACATCACTGTCCTTGTGTCCCGGGCAAGTTTGTCTTCCCCCTCATTTACTGAAAAATATGTTCTATACAAAGGATTTTTGGTCAACCACCTTCCAAAGTCCATAACAAAGTGAATGTGCTGGTGAAGCAACTGCTCTTCCAATGCCCCACAAAAAAAAAAATATTTTTAAACCCCTACCAAGGCAGTGAGCAGCTGATATGCCGGGAATGGGTGGGAACAATATTTTAGTTGTATACAACTTGAACAAGTAGCACTATTTGACCATGGCTAAGGCATTAAAGTCCTGACATGATGAAGACTGAATGAACTTTCTATTTCTCAGAAATAAAAGGAAAGGGATTTTACAAAAGTCTATCAGTTTAAACAGTGAAACAAAGAAATAACAACACTACAAGGGCCGAATTTTAAGAATACTTCCAACAATCGATTTGTGTTAATTGACAGTGTTTTTTTTATAAATCGGTAAGACAACCCACATAAATCCTTGGCATTCCTATACATTACTAACAAAGCACAGCAGCAACAGATAGAAAGAGAAATTCCATTCAAAGTAAATGCTGGAGAGGATGTGGGAAAATTGGAACATTGTTACATTGCTGGTGGAATTGTAAACTGACCCAGCCATTCTGGAAAGCCATTTGGAACTATGCCCAAAGGGCTATAAAAATGTTCATACCCTTTGACCCAGCAATACCACTTCTAGGGTTGTATCCCAAAGAGATCACATAAGTACAAAATGTACACAAATATTTATAGCAGCTCTTTTCGTAGCTGTAAAAAATTGGGAATCAAGGGGATGCCCATCAATTGGGGAAGGGCTGAACAAGTTGTGTATATGAAGGTAATGGAATACTATTGTGCGATAAGAAATGGGGATGATACGGACTTCATAACAACCTGGAAAAACCTACATGATATAATGCTGAGTGAGCAGAGCAGAACCAGGAGAACATTATACACAACCACAGATACATGGATTCTGTGAAGACTAACCTTGATAGACTTTGCTCTTCTCAGCAACACAAGGTGCAAAGACAGCTCCAAAGGACTCACAATGGAGAGAGCTATCTACATCCAGAGAAAGAACTACGGAGTCTGAATGCAGATTGAAGTCCACTTTATACTCGCCTTTTTTTTTCCCCTTTCTTTCTCTCTCTTGTTTTTGTTTTTGGGTTCTTTTTTTTTTTTTTTTTTTTTTTTGGTTCTTTTTCTTCTTTCTCATGATTCATTCCACTGGTCATAATTCTTTTTCACAACTTGACTAGTATGTAAATAAGTTCAATGCAAAGTTATACGTATAAGACATATCTGATTCCATGCCGTCTTGGGGAGGGGTGGGGGGGAAGGAAGAAAATCTGGAACTCAAAATTATGTAGAACCAAGTGCTGCAAACTAAAAATAAATAACTAAATAAATAAAGGGAAAAAATCGATAAGACAAGGAAAATAGAGAAACATGATTTCTTTTAAAATTTTAAAGTAAAATTATAATACATTTCTGTTGACATTCCTAGACCTTCTACAGTTAATAATAGTTCCTTAGGAAAATGAAAAGATTGTCTATCTCTTAAAAGAGGATCCCTGACAATTATTGGTAATTATACATTTTTCTTGAATATTTAAGGAAATATTCAGAGATTATAAACCAGCAAACCTTCATCTTTATCTTGGTACTATGATCTTAATAGATTGCTGGTCTTGGAGTAGGATGAAAACCCACTTCTGACACTGACTATTAAAAAATCACTCAGCATCTCTCAATTTCCTCAACTATAAATGGAAATCAAGTGAGAATAAAGTGCTTACTATACTTAAGTCACAAATCAAAATATCAAGAGCTGTTATTATTGCTGTCGTTATAAACCAGCTTTAAAATTATCATGAAAATAAATTATTTTTTCTTTCTGTCACAATCACCTCAAGACAAGTCTCAATATCACATAGATTTTTTCTGAATTCCTCTGAACATTAACCAAAAATGTCCAAACTTTGCCACTACAAAAATACTTCCCTTAATACTGCACAATTTTTGCTTTTATAAATTTTTGAGTCTTTTTGGAGGGGTAAAAAGTTTGCTGTGGTTACTTTGAACTTTTAGCCATCTCCTGATTTGAAAGCAACATCTTTGATATGAAACGTTCATGGGTTTCAAAGCTCTACGAGGCCCATGAGCCTCATATTGTACCCATTCTCTATCAGGGGTACTTAACTTTTATCTGCCACCAACACATGCATGTGGCAAAATGCTTTTCTCAGAAAAATTTCATAATACATGAAAAATACGTAAGATTACAGAATGAAAACAATTATATTTGAGTTGGCAATCCGTTAAAAAAAAACCACCAAATTCCCAGACATTACATTAAGAACCACTAATCTATAGAGTTGTCAGACACATAACGAGCAGGTTGTGTCACATTTGCCCCTTCGAAATTGTAGAATTATTTGAAAGACGCATAAGATCAAACTGATACAGTGAAAATGGAGAGAAGGGGGAAAATGATAAGTGCATGATACTTGGCCAGAGTGATTTCCTCTTGTGGTGCCATTTGCCACAGGACCTGCACAAGAAATTAAGATGCCAGAAAATACTTCTTTTCTGCCCCATATAAAAGGTTGTCTCAGTCATACAATCTAGATCATCAAGACCATCACCATTCTGTCCCAACCAAGTCACCAAACAGCCCACTACTCAATAATATGTACATGAATGAAATAGCATTCATTGTCTAATAGAGTTTAAGTACTGTGCGTTGGGGGACTCTGGGAGGTGAGGGAGTGGGAGTTGTGCCTGGTTATTGTCCTCAAGATGCTGACATACTAATAATGGGAGATGACGTGCATACAAACACACTGAACTGGATGTCCAGTAGACATTTAAAACACAATCTATCTAAAATAGAACTCATTATCTGTCCTTTCCATGTAGTGCCTGGGTATGAGACCACTACTCACATTAAAAATATACAAAGACCGTTCTTGAGAAAAGGCAAAAAGGAGTTTATCACTTTCTCATGAGAAGGGACACACCCCAGTGTGGCCCAAGATGATGCCAGCGTGTGTGTGTGGCATACAGGTCAAAGCAAGTTATATAGACCCTAATGCAGAGTTCCCCCACTCCCTACTGAGTAAAAGCTAGATTAAAAACAGGACTTGGCAGGTATCTGTCTACTGATGTAATTTCTTATCTCTACTTTCTCAGCAGAGCAGTTTCTAAAAATACAGAAGGGGTGCAGGGTGGGGGCGGGTGGTAGGAGAGGTAAGATCCCATCCCATACTGAGAGTGCTTCACTATTTCAGTATTACACTCAGTAGTTACCTCCTGAGCAAACCTTAAATTCCAACTAAAATTCCACCTCCTACAGGAAGCCTTTCCCAACTCTTCAATTCCAGTGCCTTCCCTCTGCTAATTATTTCCTGTGCAGCATGCATAGTCTGCTGTGTGTGTGTGCATGTGTAAAAACCCTCCCATTAGAGTATAAGCTTCTTTGAGGGTAGGAACTGTCTTTTGCTTCTTTTTGTATCCCCAGTCTTACAACAGAGCCTCACACACAGTAGGCATTTAACAAATGTTTCTTTACTGATTAAATTATTTTTTTCTCTCCCAATCAATTTTGGACCATCTCCTTGCTCGTCACCTCCACCACTCTAGAAACACAGAGCACACCACAATTTCTACATAAGCAATGGCTTACCTCAGAAGTTCAGATGTGCAAAATAATAAAGAGGACATGAAGACCAAGAAGTTGTACAAATATATGAAGTTAAATTGAATTGTGTCGAAAGCTTTAGATATGGCAACTGGAAAGATAGGTGATCTTAACTGGACACACTCTGACTCTGCAAGTTTAAATTCACGTAGAACCGCTAAAGGGTTGAATCTTTACTTTGCAAGGGTGTCTGCTGCATGAAAGATGAATTTCCCAGGATAGCCATTTTGACAGTTTCAATAATGATAAGTAATAACACTAATGATTACCCTGCTGACTCCAAGGTCTCACTCAGTCTCTAACAGTTGGCCCATCACTAGGAGGCAGCTGAACAGGAGCTGTTTTTGTTGTGTACCAATCTTTAGTTTTTAAATGTTGCAGGAAACTTGGAATGGTTAGATGTCAACATCTAATTGGATTTAACTCGCCAAAAAGTATTTCACAGCAGGTAGAATGTTCTCATTTACTCTTTGATAACAGACAAGGCAATCAGAATAGTTGTTTCTAAAGGACTTCTGGCGAGAAAGGATGGAATTGGGGTAGAGTGACATCTAAACAAATAACTTCTTTTTTAAAAGCATTCCTTTTCTGGTGACCAACAAGCACAGTCAGCTAGGTGGCATAGTGGACAGTGGGAGACGGTGCCTGGAGTCAGGAAGAATTATCTCCTTGAGTTCAAATCTGGCTTCAAACACTTACTAGCTATGTGACACTGTGTCACACCACCTGCCTCAGTTTCTTCATCAGTAAAATAAGCTAGAGAAGAAAATAGCAAACCAAGAAAACGTCGAATGGGGTCAGGAAGAGCTGGACACAACTGAAATGACTCAACAACAACAAAAACCATACTTGGGCAAAACATGTCCATACATCTGCCCTGTCAAAAAATGCCTGTTTCCGTTTGCCCCTTGAGTCCATTATCCTTCAGTCAGGAGATGGCGAGCACACTTCAACAACAACCTTGTAGGGTAACAGCAGGTCTTTGCCCTATACTCTTGAGAAAAACTCACGGTCCTTTCTGCTAAAAGAGAAAGAAGAGCTCTCACGGCACCTGGGAATCCTATCCACTAAGATTTTCTTTCACCCAGAACTCAAAGAGAAAGAAACGTTAGACAGCTCTAATGGTGACTAACCAAACAATCCCAATTATCTTTAGGTCACAATTCATCAAAAAGACTAACAATAATCCATCAAGTGATAGGTTTCTGAGCAATGTGGCAAAGCGTTCACAATAGAAATAAGCCACACTGCGAAAAGACACTATTCTCTGTCAAATTCTTACTCACTTGAGGATCCCAGGTTTATTGTCCCCACTGAATACTTTTATAAATGCCAACACTTCAGAAATGTAATTTTGTGAGCCGTATTTCCACTAAATCTTACATTAGATTAAGTTCTTCTTAGAGAAAGTACCCTGAACACAGGTGCTTAATACTGTTTCAATTATTCATATATTATCAGGGGTCAAAATACCATGATCTTTAACCCTCAAAATACATGGACCCCAGAGTCTATCAGACAAGGGGGGACAAAATGTGGAAATCATCCCCAAAATGGCAGAATGGAAAGACCAATAGATGAAGGGTCAGAAGAACTAGTATTTATTAGGTATGTGACACTGATTAAGTTGCAGCCTAAGGCTCCTTATCAGAATCTACTCATGCACAAAAGCATTTGGCTAAAACACACACTTGGTAGTGATGGGGATTTCTGAATTCACAGTAAAATATCTTTGACCTCATCTAATCCCCCCCCCCCATTTTGCACATGAGACAACCAAGGCCCAGAAATAATGAATTACTTAACAAAGGTCACATAAGGGTTAAGAGGCAGAAGCAAAAATCAATTGCAAAACCTTTGAGTACAGAATCAGAATTCATTACACCATAAAACAATGCCCTATATTTAGCTACCTTGTGTTTATTCAACATTTACTCTAGACATATTTCTGAATACATTTTTCCACGCCCATGGTGTCTCCCCAACTAAATATAAGGTCTTGGAGAATGTACTAGGATTACCAGTGCCCAGCACTAATACCAATAATACTTGACAGCATTTACAGCATTTCAAGATAAACGAAGCATTTTCCATGCATTTTACTGAAGCTGAGAAGGTAAGTGTGAACCAAGGGGTTACAGGGTATGAAGCAAAATTTGCACAAAGGACTTCCAGACTTCCAAATTCAGCACCTTCTCTACCTTTAGCCCAGCCCCAGCCTCAAGGGGCCCAGGTCAGGTGACCACTAGAGAGAGGGCAAAGATTACAGGGCCTAGTAGAGCAGGCAAAACCAGTAGGTTGAAAGATGGCTAGGGGAGAGAGAGAGAGCTAGTGGAAGAAAAAAGAATGGAAAACAAACTACATAAAATGAAAATGAGATATAAATATATCTCATTTATATATATTATATATATATAATATATATTATATATATTATATATAATATATAATATATAATATATATATATATTATATCATTATAATAAATGATATAAATAGATCAAGACAGACACATACCCAGATAGTTTTGAAGCAAGCACCTTAATAGTTTTTTTAGCCTTCTCTTAAAGACTTAAATTATTTGAAAGATAATGTTCATGCGATGTGGCTTCCCATACACTACAGGAACAGATGTATGTGAGGGAAAAGCTCTTTGTGTGGCTCTTATCTCTGGTGTTTTCAAGAGCTAGAAGACTACACTTTTGCAGACTGCCACTCTAGGGTGGGACACCCTTGCTTCTCCTCCTGCCAGTGTGCTGACCAAGAGTGAAAAAGAAAGAGCCCAGAAGCCCTAGAAAAAGTGCAAGAACAAAGAAAATGCTGTTTTATTAAGGAATGTTTTCACCCTTAAAATAGGAAAAAGGCAGCATATCCTTAATGTTAATTTGAAGTTTTTATTGATCTCTTTTGTTCTTCTATCACCTTTATTTTGTTCTATTAAATTCTAGATTCTTTTATTCAGCAATAGAAAACCAAAAGTCAAGAGGTTGAAGAAATGCAAGAAATCAAATCAAGGTAGAGAACAAAATCAAGAATTCAACATCCATTAAACACTATCTAGAAAAGCTTTGGGAAGCAGATACAATGGAGATGAGAAAGGGCTGCAGAAGGGGAAGTGGAAAGCTCTGGATCTTCGATATGATTCCAATAAATATGACAATAAAAATATCTAGTGGATAAACTGAGAAATAAAAGGCATGTGCATGGCTAATAGAATGACCAAAAAATTAAGTCAAGGGGGGTGGATGGGACTTTAGCTTCTCTGGCAAACCAGAAAGTATTGGCGGGGCTTATTATTATTTATACTTATAAGCTCAAATGCTTTACAATGGTGGGCAAATTTCTAGCAAAGAATTTTGCCAGTTTTCCCTAGGATGCAAGTTGGACCCCACTTTTCTTAAGAGAAAGCATTAAATATCTGACCAAAAGATGAGAAGACCAATAATCCTCCCAAATATAAGCCATACTGCTTATATCACACAAATATATTCCCCCCAAGGAAGGGCTGGGTTTAGAGGTGTGTTTTGCCTGTTTTGTCTGTATAGGACATGTGTGTCCACGTGGATCTGTTTAGATGTACCATATTCATTTTCAAATATTTTTATTATTATTACCCTATCCAAAAAGTTATCACTTCAATAATTTTTAAAAGGGAGAGGAAAAGAAGGGCAGTTTACCAAAACAACATATTAAAGACATATCATAGTATAAACAGTGCTTTTTTCTATTCTCTTCTTCAAGATCACGTCGATCATTATCATCATAGAGCTGTTTTTTGAAGCAGTGAGGTGGTGTGGTACACCAAGTTACGGACACACGACTTTAAATCCTACCTTAGACACTCACTAGCTATGCGACCCTGAACAAGTTACCCCCAGACTCAGTTTCATCTTCTGTAAAGTGAGGGTAATAATAGCACTTAACCTCCTAAGAGTTGTGGTGAGGACCAAATGAGAAAATATATGTATAATGCCAAAGTATCGAATAAATTTTAACTATTACTATTATATTTACATTATTTTAGTCATTCAGTGTTAATTTTTTTCAGTTGAAGTTAGAAGCTTTAAATGGCAGTTTGACCCAAATAATAATAAACAAATAGTCTTCAGAGAAGACAGGTAAGAAAACATGCTGGTCTCTTTAAAAGGCAAGGCTCTGCAGTTGATACATACAAATTGTTAACAAGGACACAGATGTGGTCTCTACATATAGTTCTCCTCAACGTTGTTTTGGACATGGGAGATTTTATCAGAGGTGATTTTATCAGAAGGAATATTATAAATAAGATTAGCTGGTTTGAGACTTCACTGTTAAGAGACATTAAAGACTACTGGTTTTCATGCATGCATGCGAAAAAAGGCTAGATTGACATACTTTCAATACTCATCTTGAGGTTGAACAAGATTAAGGAATAATTTAAATCCCTGTGACACAATCTGCTCGTTATCAGATGAGCCCCCATATCAAAGCCAAAGCCAAAAGGACCAACGTGCTTTCTCTCTGTTGAGCCTGCATGGAAAGGAGATGTCTGCAGACCACTAATCACAGGGCAACTGAGAGCACTTCACATGAGGCCATGAAGCTCAGAAGAGGAAAAAGGGGGAGAACTTCTGGCAGTGTTAACGTCTTCTGTGTAATCAGCTCTAGACATGATTCCAAGGTCTTCCCCTACCCCTGCCTTCCTTGCTATTCATACCGAGGTCTATTTTAACAAGAACTGGAACAAAAATAACAAGTTTTTGTATGTATAGGGGGCAGCATGATTGAGAAAACATTTGTCTATAGTCCCCTATTTCCAAAGGACAAAACCATAAGAGCAGTCACATTCCTATAGCACTTGATGGTTAGTTAGCTAAATACTTTGCAAATATGATCTTCATTTGATCTTGAAAACAATGCTGGAGGTAGGAGCTATTATAATCTCTATCTAGATGAGGAAACTGAGGCCAAGAGAAGTTCATTACCTAAGTCTCTGAAACTGGAAGTGAACCTAGACCCAGCACTCTCCCTGCTACGCCACCTCCATTTCCCAACAGACCCAGCTGGGCTGCTCAAGTTCAAATTTCACTCTTTGACTTCTTCCATGTTCTTTTTCTTGGCATTTTACTATTTATCAAAAACCACATAACCAAGCCAAATACTGTACAATTAATTACTATTTTGAAATAACCCATGATACATTGTAATGTTGAGTCAACTATCTTTAAACCTAAGCTGTTGAACTAACAAGGAAATATCTAAAGTGTGATCCTACTGCACAATCAGACCTCTCCTTCCCACCCCCAAAAAAAGAATTGTCACTCATTATATTGAAATAGTGTATGTTTTTAAGGGGCCATATGGTTCAGAATAAGAACAGTGGCTCATCTAACATCACATCATTCTGCAATGGTCCCCGAAGATATTTATCAGAAACTCAGGATACAAGATAGGTATATTTGCTGTGCTTTGAGGCAAACAAAAAGCATGAGGTACATCAAACACCAATAATATCATGACCTAATATCAAGGTTCCACTAAGAAAAGAAATTAAAAACAGATTAGGGAATAAATTCTGACCTCTGATAAGAATTGGGAAGAGGTCAGCAAAGACAATGACTTCTCCCAGAAAACAAATTTTTGATAGACGTATTATGACAAGTGTCTGAGGTCCATTTCTCTAACAAGAAAGAGAGAATAAGTGAAGAAGGTGCTGCAGATAATAAATTAGTCGGTGGGCACAATGGGGAGAGAACAGCTGGAGGCTGGGGGACGTCAGTGCTAACCATGAGCATGGTATTAGCTACAAAACCTGGGCCAACCACTCCCTCTCACCAGGTTTATTTCACTTACCTAAGAAATGAGGGGAATGAATTGTTTAGGCAAAGAAACTGTAAGCTTCTTCCCTGCTCTATGAGATCAAAAAAAAAAAAAAACCCTCCAATTCTCTTCAAAATGACCTCCTCTTAACTCTTTCAACTCAGGGTCATAAAGAAGCCATAGTTCATGATTAGAATAAGCTTCCAATGAGATTCAACTCAGACACCATGATGTAACCATTCTTTCCCAAACATGTCCTTCCTTAAACAAACAGGATCCCACCCCAACTGGTGCAACAAATGGTGAAAAGATCAATCAAGTCAAGGGAGATGAGAAAGAAGCTTCTGCAAGAATACCTTGCAATAAGCAGTATCTGAAACCCTCTAGCAAGACTGTTTCAAGTCAATTATATAGAGCCCCGTGATCTATAAGAACATGACATTGCTTTGAGAATGTTGCATAGCAACAAGGCAGTTAAAATTTTGATTCTTTGTATCAGAAATCTCAAACTTCAGTCATAAAGACATCTTAAACTCACCACATCCCAAACTGAATTCATTATCTTCTGCCTAAACTTTCCCTCTTGCTCCTTTCCCCAAAATTCTGAATAAAACAACATCCTCCTGATGACCCAGAATAGCAACCTAGACATCATCTCTAACTCGTTACTTTCAGCCTGCCCTGGGGATACAGAAAGAGGCAAAAAATTATCCCTGACCTTAAAGACCTTGCAATTTAATTGGGGAGACAGCATGTAAACAAATATATACAAAGCAAGCTATATACACAAGATAAATAGGAAATAATAATTAACAGAAGGCAGGCACTGGAATTAAGAGAGGGGTGAGGGAAGGCTTCCTGTAGAGGGTGGGATTTTAGTTGGAACTCCAAGAGAGCCAGAGAGGTCAGCAGTCAGAGCAGAGGAAGGAAAACATTCCAGGCATATGGGGGAGAGGAGGGGTGTTGGGAGATGACAGACTGGTCGGGACTGGTCAGGACATCAGCGTGTAGTAGGGAGAGACATGACCATGCTGGGGAGTAAGACTGGAAAGGTAGGAAGAGGGTAGGTTATGAAGGATTTCAAACACGAAATGAAGCATTCTATATTTAATTCTAGGGGTGGTGAGGAAACACTGGAGTTTTTTGCGTAGAAGTGTAACATAACTCAACCTGCACTTTGGGAAAACCACTTTAGAGGCTGAATGGAAGATGGGCTGGAATGGGAGAGATGAGGCAGGCGGACCCATCAGCAGCTATTTCACTATTCCAGGAGTGAGGTGAGGCAGTCTGCCCAAGAGTAGTCAAGAACTGTGAAAGAAGAATCAGAACAAATGGGAAAAGCCACGAGAAAGAAAAAACAAAAAACAAACTACCCGAAAAGTAAAAATAGTAGGCTTTGATCTGCACTCAGACTCCATAGTTCTTTCCCTGGATATGGATAGCATCTTCTATCTCAAGTCTTTTGTAATTGTCTTGGATCAGTCCATTGCCAAGAGTTAAGGCTATCGTCACACAGTGTTGTTGCTACTGTGTACAATGTTCTCCTGGTTCTGTCACTTCACTCTGCATCAGTTCATGTGAGTCTTTCCAAGTTTTTCTAAAGTCCACCTGGTCATCATTTTTATAGCACAACAGTATTATTCCATTATATTCACATACCACAACTTGTTCAGCCATTCCCTAATTGATGGGTATCCCCTGAATTTCCAATTCTTTGCTTCCACAAAAAGAACTACTATAAATATTTTTGCACATATAAGACCTTTTCTTTTTTTTGTGATTGGGATACAGACCTAGAAGTGGTATTGCTAGATGAAGTGATATGCACAGTTTTATAGCCTTTCGGGCATAGTTCCAAATTGCTCTCCAGAATGGTTAGATCAGTTCACAACTCCATCAGCAGCGCATTGTGCCCCAATTTTCCCACATCTTCTCCAACATTTATAATTTTCCTTTTCTGTCATAGTAGCCAACTGATAGATGTGAGGTGTTACCTTCAGAGTTGTTTTAATTTTCATTTCTCTATTCAATAGTGATTTAGAGCATTTTTTCATAGGATGATAGATAGCTTTGATCTCTTTGTCTGAAAACTACCTGTTCATATTCTTTGACCATTTCTCAATTGAGGAATGACTTGTATTCTTATAAATTTGACTCAGTTCTCTACATACTAGAGAAATTAGGCCTGTATCAGAAATACTGTAAAAATTGTTTCACAACTTTCTGCTTTCCTTCTAATCTTGGTTGTGTTGGTTTTATTTGTGTAAAAACTTATGGTATCATCCTTTCTGTTTATTTCTTGTGTACTGTGTACACATTACATACATTCTTGTGTTATTTCATTGTATATCATCCCTTATGTTTAAATCACAAATCCAATTTCGACCTTATCTTTGTATAGGGTGTGAGATGTTGGTCTATACCTAGTTTCTGCCATACTATTTTCCAGTTTTCCCAGCAGTTTTTGTCAAATAGTGAATACTTATCCCAGAAGCTGGAGTCTTTGGGTTTAACAAACAGCAGATTACTACAGTCATTGACTACTGTGTCTTGTGTACCTAACCTCTTTCACTGATCCACCACTATTTCTTGGCCAGTATCAAATGTGATGATTGACACTTTATAAAATAGTTTTAGATCTGGCACAACTAGGCCACCTTCCTTTGCATTTTGTTCATTAATTCTTTTTTTTTTGGGGGGGGGGGGGGGGGGAAGCGGGGAGGTCAGGGGAATTAGGATTAAGTGACTTATCCAAAGTCACACAACTAGTAAGTGTGTCAAGTGTCCAAGGCTGGATTTGAACTCAGGTACTCCTGACTCTAAGGTCAGGACTCTACTCAACGCGCCACCTAGCTGCCCCCAGTTCCTCGGGAAATATTTAACAGACATCCCCAAACCTACCCCACCCAAGGAGGCTGAACCAACAGTTGAAAATATTATAGAGGAGATTCTTTGCTCAGGTAGTGGTTGATCTCTCAAGTTCTTTCAAACCTTGAAATATATCTGTTTTTTGCTTTTGGGTTGATGAAAGCATCACCATGCTACCAAGGAGAGGCAGGGGTGTTGGAGGAGGAGAGAAGCAAGCACATGAACACATGCCACTTATGTGACAGGGTTTGTCCAAATAAGAAAAACAATAAATATCACGTCACATATAGAAAATAAGTTTTATTAGTAATGCTAACAGTTTTAAGAGTGATCCCTCTATTAACATGCTAACAGATATTAGAGAGTAGGGCTTTAGTCTCATGTATTATTCCCTTTTTTCCTCCAATGGTTTGTAACCAACTAGGAGTTATAAATGTATCAAGTAAAAGTCCAGACAAGAATACTTTTCCATTTCTTTGTTTTTTTTCCCTTCTCCATCCATTACCAAATGTTAACAGCTACCTATGGCCATAGTTTATTATTCATCTGAACGACAATGAGCTCCATACTTATACTGGTGCTGCAGGCTTCCTTAGGCTTCTCACTATTATAATACTGCTTAGATGGTGTTGATATAATCGATCAATCAACATTTACTAAGTGCCCACTACAATGCCAGGCCTTATGCTAAGTACTGGGGATGCAAAAGACAGTCCTTGCCTTCAGTTATCAGAGAAAATCAAACCCTCCATTGGACTTTCAATATGCCCTCCACTGAAATGAGCTCATCTCACCCAATTCATTTCTTATTACGATCCAAAATCCAATGTTCACAGCAAAGAGTCTCTCAGTATTTTGATTAGCTGTGCCCCATGTCAGGAATCTCTCCTTCCTTGCCACCTATCTTCCCTGGCTTTCTTCAACACCATCTGCAAGAAGTCTTTTTTCCATCCTCCTTAGACTTTGAGTGCCTTCCTTCAGAAACTACCTCCAATTAGACACACACACACACACACACCCTTGCTCTTTACTTTTTCTAAGTGGTATTACTCTCATTAAGAATGTTTTCTCCACTTGAAAAAAAAAATAATCAAAAGCCTTCCAAACAGGCAGATTTTTTCCCCAAAACCAGCCTCCTAACAGCAAAAAAATGCCAATTTTGCTTACTCAAACTTGGATAAATCAACGAAGTAAAACATGACAGAATTCCCCTTACTTAAGTGCAAGGTTTGCCAAGTGGATACAAAACAAGTCTAATTGCTAACAACTTAAATACTCCAAAATAAATACAAACCACCTCATCTCCTCCTCCCAAAATCTCACACAGACATGTGAAGGCAATTGTGTACTTACATTAAATTGTGAAAAAGGAAATTACCTAGCTAGGATCAAGAAATTCTTTTGAAGAATATCCAAAATGAAATAATTCTTCTATTAATATACAAAATCAAAATTTCCAGTCTGTTTTCAGTGCTTAACCTTTGACCTGGAACAAGTAGATATTCTTAGTAATATCCTTTAAAAAAAACACTTATATAATCTATTTCAAAATTCTTTATCTGGAAGTTCCCTTTGAAACTACAGGCTTTTTAAACTAATGAAAACTCAAGTTCTGTGATTCTGTTTGTCCTCACCATGTAAACAGACTTCAGGAGCTAATATGTGATGCCCAAATTCATAGGATCTGAGGAATCTGCAATCATCTAGTCTAAATTTGATCAATTTTACTACAAAAATATTTGTAATCACCTTTTCCATTTCGCTAGAAACACAAAGAAATAATATTTCTCTGTTCTGAAACTTCTTTCCAGACTTGGCCTCCTCCACCTCCACAAAAAGCCCTTCTTTCAAACTGGATTAAAGGTAGAAATTAAACTCCAAACAAATAACACCTGGTCACCATATTTAAATCATTGCCTTCAAGCTTCCTCTTTCCCCATCCCTTTAAAGGGAATGATCATACTTTTGCATTCAGAAAGGATATTGATAACTGATTGCACGGAGAAACAAAGATATTCATTTTTACCTTTCTATTCAACAATTCAACAACAAATATTTATTAAACAAATAATTTCAAATGCAAAGAATTAAAATGCTAGGACTTGGGGGTTGCAGAGTTAAAAAAAAAAAGAACAAAAACCAAAAACACTAAAAAACCAAAACCAGAGAAGCCTGCCTTTAAGGAGTTTGTGCACTTATACAATCTTACTGTAAAAATACTAATCAAAAAGGGAATAAGCATTTATATTAAGTGTCAGCTATGTGACAGAGACTTTGCTAAGAGCTTTAGAAATATTATCTCATCTCTAAAAGCTAGCATAAAATCAAAGTCACTGTAGTATTCCGGTACTATTCCTGTGTAGAAAAGTAGCAGCACTGTGCACTACGTACTGCAGCAAGGACACTGTAGCAATTTTCGAATGGATGAAAGGAGGATTTGCATAGTGATATTCATGTAGAGTCAGACAAGTTTGAACAACAACCATCTTCTTGATGGTCAAAGTACCATGCCTACATTTAAGTCTACCTAAAGGGTACCAAGGCCCAGCTTATTGTACTTCAACTTTGTTTTTAATTTTATTGAAGCTTTTTTTGGACACAATCACATTCTGGCATTTAGACACTAGGCACTGAATGATTGCTTAATGACTGACAAAAGTCAAAAGGAGAAAAGGTCTTCTATAGAATGACACCTGGATGCTACATACATTATGGTACAACAGGCAACAATCAATTAATGTTTCCAAAACAGACCACCACAGTCACAGATCTCCAACGGAGATTCTCACCAGTCTTCTTAAAAACTAAAAGATCTCACCACAAACTGATACCAGATCTGACACAAACAAATCTATGCCAGTCCTCCGGCCATCACTATTACTTCAACGCTATACAAAAGACCAAGCTGCAGCCTGAAATTTCTGATACAATGAACAGTCAATTTTCACGTTTTCAAAATAATTTCATGTGCACAGTTTACACTTATTTAAGAAAATATGCTTCACTAGTTGCATTTCTATGATTGTGCTCCATTAGGTTTTCCCAACTTGCCCCATTTACATTTGATGGCAGACTGGTTTACCAAATGTTAGTTGTGCAAATAGAGACATTACAGTGTGCCTAGCCCAGCTCAGTATCCTGGCAACGAAGCCAAAGCAGGCTTTATAAACCCAACCCCACAAATTAATCTTGGTTTTTCCTCCTGCCTATCATGAGGAGATGAATAAAACAGCCTGCTTCAAAGTATACCAAAGTACCAGAGCACAAATTAAAGAGGTAGGCCAAACCGGTGAGAACAGAAAGAGAAAACTAGTCTTATTGTTACAAAGCACCACAGCAACAAAGAAGTCTGCAATTGAAGCCATACTGTAGACGTACAAGCCTTTCCCCTTAAAAATAGAAAGAAATGAAAAGAAACACTCCCATAAATTAACTGAAGTTGGAGTTTCAAGTACCTTTCACTAGGAACAGCTGAAACACTAGACTCCGGAAGACCAGCCTGGCCAATGGGATTTAGGGTTCAGCCACCTTTAGCTCCAGGTCTGCCGAGCCAACAGCTTCAAAAGTAAAAAGTCACTCTGTATGAAAACTTCCCTCAATTTGTACCCAAGGAAAAATAAGGATCAAGGGAAATTAATAGAGAATGTTCAAGCTCATAAAGGTCCTTGCCCTTAGTGTGTTACTGTTCCACAAACAATAACAAGAAAGGACTCCAGGAAAGGAAAAATAATGCGGATTTGCCCAGCAGCTATGTAGTACAACTGGCCCTCGGATATTTGTACAATGACTGTTCTCAAAGATTATGCTATGGAACCAGTTAACCAACTAAATTAAATAATTCAGTGCAATGAACCACGCTAAAAGATCATGACTAAAATAAACAATATTTAAGATCCAAAAGTGCCCAATATTCCCTTCCCATCAATGCCATGCTTATGTGTAAGAAATGGGAGAAGGAGTTTTGTTTCCACAGAACTAAAGGTGTGCTTCCCTGCCCTCCCCCACCCCAGCTTTAGCAGAGACCAGGCCTCAAGGTCTGTCAGGTGAGAGGTCAGAGGCTTGTACGCATGTGCATGCTTTTTGAGAAGGCTGTCTAGGGTTCAAGCTTATCTAGGGTCTGGTCTTGGTCAAGAATCCAGGCCTACTGATTTGCATAATTTGCATATGTTAAAGAGGGAAAGTAGGGGAAGTAAAAGAATATAGTTTAATCCTAAACTAAGACAAGGAAAATCTAATTAACTTCACTTTTGCTTCTGTATCCTTATTATACTATTTATACAAACTGTATAACCTAGGAAAACTATGTAAAAAAACAAAGACTGTAAACTAACCATGACTCTAGCAGGAGTGGAGGGAATGGTTACCCCTGCTCCTGCAACCTTATCAGTGTGAGTGTTCCCATGAGCACTACATCTGCTCTCTCAAGGAGCATAATAAAATGCCTTCCTCTTCCAGCCCTATCTCAGGAGCCTTGTGATCTTATCATCATCACTTAGGTCCTCCTTGGGGTCTAACCCCTGAGAGGCCCTGTGATCCCCATGGATTGAGGGATGGCTGCTATCTGGTCTTCCTCTGGGAGTCCTGTGGTCTGTATGGCCTTCCCTGGGGATTGTTGTGGGGTTCTTCCTCAGGACTTCGGCCTTGCCTAGGAAGTCCAGTGATCCCCAAAATCTTGTTTCTCAAAATTTGGGGGCTTGTCATGGGATTCTGAAGACCCTGGAAGGGTGAGTAAAATAGGGCAGAGGGAAGAGCGCTCCTGCTCACTGTTAGAGCGGTCCTGATGAGGGCACAGTCTCTGGGAACCCCCTACAACCTGGAATACAGTCCCTGGGAGCCCCCTTGAACTGTCCTTGAATCTTCCAACTGGATCTGGCCTTCCCCTAAGGCCACAAGCTTCACATTATCATTAAGCCCAAATCTCTACCTAGCCTTTATTGTCCAGCTACTTCCCACCCTTAATCCTATTACCCCACCTTATCCTCCTTAGACTTCCCCTCAAGACCCTCCCTAAACCCCTCCTCTAGTCACCCCAGACCACCCCTCAATCCCTCCTACAATCTTTGTGTATATAATCTCCATCTTGCCTCCATGAAGGTGCTCAGATCCAACCTAGCTCAGATTGATCTGGCCCGCTTTCCTTACAGGCGTCGCAAGGGGTGGGATGTCTTGGGGCAAGCCTATTTGGCTAACTCTTAATAAACTTTATCTTTTCCCTTGGCTGAGAAAGCTTGAGTCAAATTCTTTCGGTAGGACCCGGTGTGTTGGTACTTTGGGGTGTGGAGCACCTGTCACCCCAAACCCTCATCAGTCCCACTGTCTAAGCTGAAAACCCTCTGGAGGCTCTGAAGGACCCAAGACCTTGTTTGAACAAGAAGAGTGTTCAGATGAACGCAAAGGGAACGGCCGGAGACTGCGCAAGTCAGGTCACCTGAGCAAGGTAGGAACAGGTAGTAGTACTGCCTTGTCACGTCTGGGGGTTCTAGGTTGAGAAGTAAGGTTTGCCTAGAACGGGAAATAAGAGCTCTAAGAAAAGGTAGCTGGGGAAGATGGAAAGGATCCTCCTAACATTCCTCCTCCCGTTAGGAAGAATGTTGGCTAGCTGGGAAGACAATAAGTTGACCCAGGCAAAGTGCACCTAAGTGGGGAGAATGGATTTCTCGTAGTGCTTGGAAGAAAAGCACTCGTGGGTCGACCCAAGGAAAGTGATTTGGTTTAATACTGGAAGTGAGTCTGAATGCAAATTCTAAATTGTTCATGTGAAATGTCTGTCTAATGTTTTGTCTGTGCTTTTTTGTTCTATGTTCAGGTAAAAATGTTTAACTCTAGGAGACCTTTGGTATTAAAAGAGATAAGGAATCAGAGCTGAAACTGCCAGTCGGGAGGACTGGGGGCTCTGAATTAAGGTTTGGTTAGATTCTAAAGAAAAAAAAAATCCATATTTTGTTTTGAGTCGGTCTAACATCAAGCAAAGGGTTTTAAAAACTGGAAATAAAAGGGGTCTGTATGAAAAATTGGATGACCACTTTAAAGAGGTTTAGTGGTCCTCTTAGAATGTGATTAAAAATTGTTGGTCATTTTTAAGTTTTAAGGTGAAAAGAAAGCGGCTGGGAAAAAGGAAAGCTGGGTGAGTATGTAATTTATTTATTTGAAATTTGGTATTCAGTCCACGTGCTCCTCTTAGCTGCCCTGTACTCTTGGCCACCCCCACCCCCCACTCCATCTTAGAAGACTGGGTGTGTCAATTAGGATTAGTTAGTGCTTAGAAAGGTAGGCTCCTTTGCCCTCAAGGGGCTGCCAGGCCCCACCTAGGGAGGAGCCTTTAGAAAACTAAAAGGGATTTTTCCCTTTTATCAGAAGCAGCAGGCTGAAGGAGAAACTGAGAAATATTTTAGCTTGGTATAAAGAATGAGTGGGGGAAGTTGCAAGCCCATGTGGTCCTTAAGAGTCCAAAAAGTTTAAGAGAAGTGCCCGCACCCCTTCCCCCTCAGAAATCCTTAGAATCCTTAGGCATTTTGTTAATTGCCAGTATGCATAAGATGAAGCTTGGAGAAAGCAGGGTGCCAAATTCAAAACTGGATGGTTCTTAAAGCAAATAATGATATGAAATAAAGTTTTCTTTTTTTTATAAGTTTGACCAGGCAAATATTCCTAATACTAGGCAAAATTAATGTACATACTCAACCTCCTGTTTATGGGAAAAGAAAAGGGTATGATTAGAAAGGCAGCCATGGAGGGATGAGAAAGGGGACACCCTCCAGGACCAGGAGTGGTAGCTGTGGATAGAAAATTCCCAAACGAAGATCCAAGCTGGGATAACAATATTAAAGAACATCATAGGAATATGCAGGATCTTAGACAATTGGTAACAGAAGGGATAAGGGAAGCTGTGCCAGAATCACAGAATATAAGGCTTTTGAAATCAGGAAAAAAAAAAAGAAGGAATCTCCTTCTCAGTTCCTAGAAAGAATTAGGAGATATTCAGGATCCTGTTAAAGAGGTTAAATCAAAATGAAGGTTGTTAGTGAAACATTGGTTTCTGGGGGTGCTCAAGACCCCAAGGTGCCCACATGCTGGGTCCTGCCAAAGGAATTCGGCTTGGGCCTTCTCGGCCAAGGGAGGGGACGGGGTATGTTGGTTTGTTGGAGGTTCACCATGACAGGTTGTCTTGGGAGGTCCCACCCCTATGTGACGCCTGTCAGGCCGGCCAGATTTAGTCTGGGCTGAGCTAGATTGAATCTGAGCACCTTCATGAAGGCAAGATGGAGATTATATACACAAAGATAGTAGGAGGCATTGAGGGGTGGTCTAGGGTGACTAGTGGAGGGCTTCAGGAAGGGTCTTGGGGAGGAGTCTAAAGAGGATGAGATGAGGTCAGACTCCAGCAACCAAGAGAATGGAATTAAGGGTTGGAAGTAGCTGAAGGCATGGATATTGATAGTTATCAAGGCTGGGAAGTAGCTGGACAATAAAGAGCAAGGCTAGGTAGAGATTTGGGCCTAATGATAATGTAAGGCTTGTGGCCTTAGGGGAAGGCCAGATCTAGTTGGAAGATTCAAGGACAGTTCAAGGGGGCTCCTAGAGACTGTATTCCAGATTGAAGGGGGTTCCCAGGTTCCCTCATCATTGTGGCCCAAGGGATGCTACAAATAAGAAATTGCACAAATTAGAGAGATGGAGTGAGAGGCTCAGAAAGTATATGTAAGGCGGGAGGATGAAAGGCAGAAACAGAAAGCTTGGGTGGTGGCCAATACTATGAGGGAAATTATGAGGAAGCAAGAAGGAAGAGGCGATCATAAACAATCCTTAAGGGAGAATCTCAAAGGGCACAGGGCTTCAGGATATAGGAGAGATGTGGGTAAATGGGCAGGTAGGACAGTCTGTTGTTATTGTAATAAAGGACATTTTAAGAAAGAGTGTCCTGACTTAAGAAAGAACAGGTAGCTCCCCTCCTCACTTTTGAGGAAGAAGACTATTGGGGTCTGGGGTTCTTTCTCTCTAGACCCAGCTGAGAACCCCTAGTAAACCTAAAGCTTGGGGATCATAAAGAACACATAATATTCTTGGTAGAGACAGGGACAGAGAGATCTTCCTTTGTACACTACCCACTGGGGTAAAAATTGGGAGAAAAATCCTAAAGGCTATGGGAGTTAAGGGTGAGGATTTCCAGGTACTGATCTTAGACTGGACCCCTATCTATTGGAAGGGTCAACAGGTTTTCGCTCAAATTTTTATATATACTAGAAGTAATAGGATCAACAATTCCTATATGTGGTAATCTGGAAGTGCAATTGATGTCTTCTCTTAGACTGTGAAGTTTGAGAAGACCATTGTGATTTTAATCTGAGTTTGATATACGTGAATTGGGTGCTTTTAAAGGATGTGATGAAAATTTGATATTTGTCATATCTGTCATATTTGGTTTAGACTGAAATGGGTAGTTCAAATTTTACATACATAATGTTTAGGGCATTATTACATTTTTTAGAGCTGCATTAGCTTAAGAAGTTGGACAGTTGCTATAACCTAAGAAATTATAACTTCCAAGTTTTGTCTGGAAGTTCAATTGAAATTGATTTTGCTATAAATCAAGTATTTATCAAAGGCCTTGTTGGGCCCTCCTGTCAATTCAGGATACATTATGAATTTTGAATTTTCTTACAATGCTAAGAGTATTGGGCCTTAGAAATGAAAATGTTAGTGATTAAAATAATTTCTCTTGTAATCTAGAGGTTAGATTAAGAATTGTACTTAGTTAAGAAATTGATGTTTTTAAGTGGACCAAGGATTTTTAGATATTCAATCTTGTGTAAAGTTTTCAGGGTAGAGGGATTCCTATGGACAAAGGGTATGTAATGTATCGAAACTAAGTGTTCTCCCTATTACAACACCTTTTTGACTAAAGAATTTTGTGATATCTGGAAATTGTGTAATAACAAAGAATTGAGTTATAATACTTTTCAAGCCTGTTATAATATTTTCAAGCCTGTATCATCTAAAGATATATTTATGTATGTTAATCTGGAAGTTTATGGACTAATTGGTGATGGCACTTTGGGAATTTGAATTAATCCCACAATGTTTAAAGGTTATTTTGCTTTAAGAAGGAGACACATCTCATTTTAGAGCTGTAAAATACTTTTGAAAAACACTCTGTAAAATCTTTTTGTATAATTTTTAGAAGGCCTGTAAGCTAATTGGCTGCAGTTCAAACCTATTAAGACTGGGTGCTGATTAAATCCTGGAAAGAAACTAAGCTTCAGCCCAGCTGAGAGGGACCGTTCCAGGTACTTCTCACTACAGAGACCGCTATACGAACTGCCGAGAAAGGGTGGACTCATTACACCAAGGTAAAAGGACCTGTGGGGGAATCCCAAGAATGGACTATTAAGGACAATTCTGATCCCTTGAAGATTATTCTACACCAGAAGGGAGAAAACGGACTAATAACCTTTGTATTAATATTGTTTCCATTATCTTGTGAATCATTCAGTATATACCAGCTTCAACGAAGGATGGAGGGATTATTCCACTAGTTGAAAATTAGGAATAGTGGGGATAACAGGGACAGTGGCATTTTTTTTCCTTCCATCAGAATAAGGGGGGAGGCATAAGGGAAAGCACAGGCTTATTTCTTCTGGAAAAGGTAAGAGAGCTAAAAATTAGTAAAGTTAGGTAACTTAAGGTAAAAATTAGGCAAGAAAATGAGATCCAGATACACTCCTATTGTCCTGGTTACCTGGATCGCTCTGACCATTGGAGCCCCTATCTCCTCTCCATGGAAGGAGGAGAATAAGTTTACTCAACTGATGCAAGTCATTGCCAGAACTTTTAACGTAACCAATTGTTGGATCTGTGGGGGTCCACAACAATTTGAAAATTGGCCCTGGGTACCTGTACCTCTGAGTCCGGCCTGGATCCTTAGTAATTGGTCTCTTCCATACCAGACCTAATGACCTCTTGTGGTATAAGGCTTATGAGTAAGGGTAATATAGGTCGGAATTTCTGGCACTCGGTAGCTATAGCAAGGTGTCAAGCAGAAAGAAAAACTAGTGGAATACTCCTGGATCCTTATAGACAGTGGGGATGGGATAATGGTTCTTATTTTGGACATTTTGATACTTTTTGGAGTAAAAGTAACAAAACAAGTAGCCCCCGGGCTACTCCCTTTCTTTGGAATGCTTCCAAAATACACAAGACAGAGCAACCAGCCCTAAAAGGACATTAGTGGATTTGTGGCCATACGGCCTATACCCATCTCCCTTTAAATTGGACAGGGGTGTGCTGTGTGGGGTTGGTTAGACCAAAATTTTTCTTTTTAGCAGGACAAGAAGGGAACGAATTGGGAATACAGCTATATGACGATCTAATGCCCCCACTTGAGAGGTTCAAGCGGGGCTTAGATACTTCCCTAACCAGGGATGCCAATGGGTGGGGAGATGAGTGGCCCCCACAAAGAACTGTTCAAAATCTGTGGTAGAGACTATCACCAACCAGACTGCCAAGGCATTGGACCTACTGGCTGAACAGGCCACCCAAACCAGAGAGGCTGTACTGCAACATAGATTGGTTCTTGATTATTTGCTAGCAGAAGAGGGAGGTGTTGGAGGTGTTTGTGGGAAACTCAACCTCTCTAGTTGTTGCATAAAAATAGATGATAACGGACGGGCTGTAAAAGAAATTACTAATAGTATCAGGAAACTAGCACATGTCCCAGTTCAGACATGGACCAGTCCATTCAATCCTTCTTGGTTTGATTGGTTCAAGGGTTTCTGGTGGAAACAAATTATTGGAGTCTTCCTGCTAGCATTATGTGGCCTATTCTTGTTACCTCTATATATACCCTGTAATATACAGCTGGTTACCAAAACTGCCATTCAGGGTATGGGGGCAGTATATTTTAATGAAGGAGGGAGGGTAAAAATGTTGATTGTAAAACAGATGATGAAGAATGTGAATTAATGTTAAAACAAATTGAGAATAGGAGTGAATAAGAAGTGTGGGAGCAAAAATCTGAAAAGGGGGGGAAGAAGTTTTATGAGATAATATTATTGAATCATCCCCTAGACTAAGTTTAGTTTAGGATTTAAAGTTATTATATCTTTGTAGGATAGGGTACTTATATGTTTTAAAGTGATAAGAGCAATTAGGTATTGATACAAATGGTGTAATTAATCACTGGAACTAAATCAGAGACATCTTTCAGTTTGGGAATTTGGGAAAGGAATTTCAATGTAAGTCTCTTTAAGAGAAATAAGTTTTAGAATCGTGTTGATGGAAAAAGTTAAACGTGGATTTGAATTCATCGTCTAAAACATAAAGATAGAGGAGAAACTGATGCAAATGTGTTAGAGCAGTAACTTACGATCTTAGAACATTTTAGGAACAAGGGAGGAAATGCATGCAAGCTCTTTAGAGCTAGCTTTAAGGATGTCCCTTAGGCAATAGTCACTGATCACTGGAACTTGCCTTTAATGGGACTGTTAACTGACTGTTTTTCTGAGTCTAACTCCAGGTGTGAGTATCAAGGAAGGCTGACCCAAGATGCCAGCAGCCCTGTGGGAGGGCAGGCATGAGCTGCAGGTATGATTTCTTGGCAAAGTTGAGGGGGCAACTGTTCAGCATGTGCTGAGGTGGGACCGTCTTGACCTGATGCCTCAACTGAAACCTGGCAGACTAGGCCTGGCTCAATGCAGCTTGCAGTTTGACACAGCCTCTGCCTGGAGTGGACAGGAAGCTGGGGAAAATATGGTCCCCTTACTCGTAAGTCCCTACTCTCTTGGTGGCAAATTTCTATTATGGAACATCTCTAGGACTGGGACTAGTGTTTTAAGTTAGGTTTTTTTCTTGGAAATGGTATGGAGACAATTAGGCTTGTGAGAATATTTTGTTATTTGGTTAATATCATGCTTGTCTAAAGCTTTGTAAAGTATGTAAAGAGTTAATGTAAAGTATGAGGAACTGGATTCTGATGTAAAATTTCTTAAACGTGGCAACTGGCCAAAGTTCCAATTTTGAATTTGTAAAAATGATCAGGGTATAAGAATATCAGGGTATAACCAGACAGCTTACGGGAAGAGACTTTTGAATCTAAAATTATCGTTTTCTTTTGGGTCTCTGTATCTGTATTTACAAAGGGGACTGCCCCCTTTGATTTGTCAATGCGGCGACCAATCCTTCCCATATTTAAGGGGGTGATGATTAAGGAGAAAAATTCAGATGAGAAAGAGAGTAACATTAAAAATGTGGAAATGGGAGGAGGAGTTTTGTTTCCACAGAACTAAAGGAAAACTTCCCTGCCCTCCCCCACCCCAGCTTTAGCAGAGACCTCAAGGTCGGTCAAACCCACTTGAACCAGTTCAAGCTTATCTAGGGTCTGGTCTTGGTCTGGGCCTACTGATTTGCTAAGGATATTAAGGAGGGAACTTAGGGGAGTAAGGAATGTAGATGTCCTAAACTCAGGTTTAAGTCCAGGCCTACTTATCTGCATATGTTAAAGAGGGAAAGTAGGGGAAGTAAAAGAATATAGTTTAACCCTAAACTAAGACAAGGAAAATCTAACTTCACTTCTGCTTCTGTATCCTTATTATCCTACCTGTATAAACTGTATAACCTAGGAAAACTATGTAAAAAAGCAAAGATTGTAAACTAACCATAACTCTAGCAGGAGTGGAGGGAATGGTTACCCCTGCTCCTGCAGCTATACCAGTGTGAGTGTTCCCGTGAGCACTATATCCGCTCTCTCCAGGAGCGTAATAAAATGCCTTCTTCTGCCCACTCTGGTCTTGAGTTCTTTCGGTGAGAATGGGCAAATCACATGGATTTTCCTAAGGTCAAGTGAAGGGAAAGCAATAGGCAGCGGAAGTTCGCCAGGCTTACTTCTGGATCTTGTCTTGGGGTGTCCTGTGATCCCCACTGCGGTGTTAAGAGGGCTACCACTCTGGATTCCCTTGGTGAACCCTGTGGTATGCACAGCCTTCTTAAGGGGCCATCACTTGGGTCCCTTCCCCACAGATTTAGGGATGGCTGCCACTTGATCTTCCTCTGGGAGTCCTGTGGTCTGGGATAATGTAGGGATTATCACAGGGTTCTTCCTCAAGACTTTGGCCCTGCTTAGCTGCCTAGGAAGTCCAATGATCCCCAAAACCACGTTTCTCACACAAATAAGCAATGCAGTACTAAATTAAATTTTAGGAAGCATGAATTCTTTCCCTTATACGCAATACACAGCTTAAAGAAAATTTTCATATTTTAAAAAATAAATCGCCTCTCGCTATTAAGGTATTTCCAAAGGACTACAAGTCTATGAAATCATTCGTCCCTTCATTCTAAGTTAGAAAGCACCCCATTTCCTAAGCAGTATCATGAAAATCGAACTTGATCAATCCATTCAAAAATAATTATCAATTATCCATTACAAGAAACAGCAAAGCATATTCTTTGGCAAGTCTCTGAAACACAGAGTTTCTTTGTTTGACTTGCTCCAAACCCTTTCCAGGAAAAACTCCTGATATGAGGAATATCTGATCTCTCTCTCTCTCTCTCTCTCAAAAAAAAAAAAAAGGGGGGGGGGGGGATGACAGACAGAAAGGAACTTTAATGACCAGTTGTTAATCCTAGTGTTGTCAAGTCATTTAACTTAAATGGAGGAGTTGATGTGGTTTTTTTAAGCTCTATATACCCTCAGAAAATAAAACACTTGTCATTTTGTTAAAAACTTTAAACCCATTTAAAACCAGACCCAGTGGAAGAATCAGGACTGGTTTTAGTAAAAATAATCTGGCAAGACTGATTGCGGCAAAACCTGCAGTCCCATGTGCTCCTATTCTGAACTTTTAGCTTAAAAAAAAAAAAAACCTCCTCTTGCATAACTCCTTTTATAAGATTCCTTGTTTTATAAGATTCCTTCCCATTATTTACAAATACAGTCAGACATTATACTAAGTTAACTACACATCTGACAAAAAAAAGTTTTTAAACAATTGAAACAAACATGATATAACTACTCCATTCCTACAACAAGGTGGTCTAGGAGCAAAAACAAGCAAAATACTCTTAGTATCTGTCTCAAACTTCAGTGGAAGCTTTCCTGCAGCAGAGGCTCTCAATAAATACTTAATGAATAAATGAATTTTAGGCAGGCACAGTCTCTCTCTCTCTCTCTCTCTCTCTCTCATCAGTGATCAGTTCACACAGATTCATTTATAATCTCTATGCAGATGACTCTCAAGTTCTATTTTTCCATCCCTGATCTCTCTCCTGACTTCCTACTGCTTACTGGTATCTCAAACAATACCTTGGGGTCATCTTAAACTCACATATCCAACATTTAATTCATCAGGCTCTCCTACACATATCCTAGAATCCTTCTTCTCTTCCCATTTCCCCATTACTGTGGAGGGCAACAGTAGCATCCCAGTCTCTGAAGAGATACATTGACACTACAATATTTAGTTTTTTAAAAAAAAAACAATCTGTACATTAAACATCTCTTCAAATTTTCTGCCCAAAGTGTTTTTTTTTGCCTAGAGTGAAAGTCCAATTATGAAATCTTATTTTATGCACTTCAAAACTTGAAACTATTTTTGTCATTTACACCATGTCAGGAAAAGGAGAAAAGAAGAAAGGAGCCATAAGACAGTTTTGTAACATGACTGGTATAGAAAAGTAACATACTACAGTGACCTTTTTGCTTCCCTTTCTGAAAGCAAAAGATGGTGGGTGATGATTCATAGTACAATAATTCAAACAATGTGGGAGTGTAGGGATTCAAAGTACATTAATTTGAAAGCAAGCCTCTGCTTGAAAATAATCTTTGACTAGATATATTTGATATGTGGATGAAATTACTATATTCCAATATACTTTAACTGGGGTTTGTCTCAAGCCACCAACAGTAGAGTGGTTTGTTACCTACCTCCAGTTTCAGCTGTCCATAATGTACTAAAGAAGGCTGGTAGTTATTCCAAAAACAAATAGGACATTGAAAGGACAAAGTCGGGGGCAAAAAAAAGCAAATACAATATGGAAAATTATAAAATTGCCTTGGGGGAGAGGAAGAATAATTTCTATGGCATGAGTTAATCTTGTATTTATAAGGATTAACTGCCTATGTCATGAGAGGAAACTGAAATATTGAGGCCACAGTCAGCATAGAGGGGCTTTGAGTATGACAGGCAAGTGGATCTACCCCATGCAGAAGTAACCACTGCCATGCCTCAGCAAAAGAGGTAAGCCTCGTGAGGAAGGAAAGGAAAAGGAGGGGCTTTCAAAATCTTTCAGATGCTAGGTCCTTTAGATTTCAAATGCTCAGATAAGTCCACAGAGAAATTGCATCTTCTGCAATACATAGCTACAAAGTATACATAACAAAGATCACAAAGCAGCTGTAGAGATTAGCGGTGGGTGTGGGGGGTGTCCAGGGGTGTGGGGTGTCAGAGACAGAGACAGACACAAAAATCTCTTAAAATAATCACCTATTTGCTCTGCAAAGTTTAGAATATAGTAAAAATCCAGAATAATTTGGCCCTCAGTTTTCTCATTTGGAAAATGAGAAATGGACTAGGTGAACACGAAGATCCCGTCCAGTTTTAAATCTCTGTCTATTCATGAGTTAAAAATCCAAAAGAAAAAAAAAAGTGATAAATTGGGAACAGTAGTTTCACTGATTAATGTTGAGCATGTATTCTCCTAAGCACAACTCTAGAAATCTCATTTATAGTACTTTAAAAAGAGGGGCCACAGAGTGGTACAATGGATAGAAAACTAAGGGTGGCCTCCTATCCATACAGGCTGTGTGACCATAAGTGAGGTCATTTCATTGCTTAATGCTGAGGAGGCAACTCTCTCTAAGCTTTAAGTTAGGTGCCCGCCTGCAGTGGCATTGGGAGCTTCCTGACTTGAGAGTTCTCTACCCACACTACAGGTGTCAAACAGGCAGCAGAGGGTGTTATACACTCCACAAACACTACTGACTCCTACTCAAGCCAGATTAAAATGTAACTGGAAAATATTTAACAAAATAAACAATGAGTGCTTTTCTAAGCAATAATGGGGCCTGAAAGGATCTTCATGACTGATTTAGTGGACCCTGTTTCCATTTTGACACTGCTGTTCTATAACAGTGAAATAACAGGACTAATGATTATCCCTGATATGAAAAAATTGTCTATTTTTAAAGAAGTCAAAGCAGTTATATTCTGAACAAGAATAATTTGCGAACCTAACGTAATACCTGATTTAGGTTAGACTTCATTTCATGACTGTCTCTCATGTATTCTGATATATAAGAGAAATAATATATCTAATCCTTACTATTTTAGGAAAATTTACACACAAACAACTTACAAGTGTGACCTCAGGTTGCTTTTAATCACAACCCTTAATTCTGAGTGGAAGAAGTCCACATCCTAGAATTCAATGATACAGGTGATAGAGATCAGCAACTACTATATAGTTATATACTATATAGTAAGTCCTAAAGAGTCATCGTAGCCCAAAGGCATCAACAAAACTTCCAAGAGTGCCAACCCAATGAGATTAAAATGCATTGGGAAATGTTTTACAAAATAATTAAAATTCAATATATTGCAGATAATGTTAATTTTTAGTTTCCCCCTCAGGGATCCCTTCCTATATAACTTTTCAGTTACCAATAGGTTAACTGACTTGATCCAGCACCTAAAATAGTCTTTTCAAGAAGTGGATATTAAAGAGCAATAAGGCTTCCAGACCACAAAGCTCAACACTCTAACCATTACAGAGCGCCTCTATTTCAAAAATACATATAAAGCTCCCCCCTCCCTAAATGATTTGTTTAAAACTAATAATAGCTTATTATTACCCAAAGTTAGCATTCTATGATTTCTTTCATTTGAAATGGAAATAAATCAGTAACAGCAAAGCAAGTATATCCAAGCTCAAGTCATTTTGATAAGGAGTAATCTAAACAAAAAGGTGTATTATAATACAGCCTAGAGGCTGATTACTATAGAATAAATCAAATGGAGTATCTAAATGAACAAATAGCTCTCTTTCCCATCCTCCATTTCAAGTAAAAGTTTAAGAAACACCAGCTCATCTAGAAGGGACGGGAAATGAAATAAATGTGCCAGCATACATACTGTTCATCAACAACCATAACTCAGCCAGCCATAGGGCGTTGATAAACTACAATGTAATTCATACCAAAAACTTTATAAAATTTAAGATACTCTTTTTTAGAGATTCAAACCAACTGATTGGTTTAAGGTTGGAAAAGGAGTACAAGAATTTTCATCTTGTTCATTTAACTTATATGCAAAAAGCACCACGTGAAATGCCAGGCTGGATGACTCAAGAGCCAGAATTAAGGTTGTCCAGAGAAACAGCAATAATCTCAGATATGAAAATGATACCATTCTGATAGTATAAAGTGAAAAGGAATTAAGAAGCCTCTCGACAGCAGAAAAGTAGTGTAAAAGCTGCCTTGAAGATAGACATCAAAAAAAAAAAAAAAAAAAAACACCCAACACCAAAAATCTAAGATCTTAGCAAATGGTCTCAACATTTCCTCAAAAATAGAGAGAGAAGCAACCTAAGAGTAGTGTCAGATTTTATATTCTCGGTCTCAAAAAGCACTGCAGATGTTGACTGCAGCCATGAAATTAAAAGATGCCTGCTCCTTGGAAGGAAAACTATGGCAAATGTGGACAGCATACTAAAAAGAAGACATCACCTTGTTGACAGAGGTCCATATAGTCAAAGCTATGGCTTTTCCAGGAGCGATGTATGGCTGTGAGAGCTGGACTATAAGGAAAGCTGGGTGCTTCAGAATCAACACTTTTGAATTGTGATGCTGGAGAAGACTTTTCAGAGTCCCTTGGACAGCAAGGACATCAAATCAGTCAATACTTAAAGAAATTAATTCAGGCTACTCATTGAAAGTCAAATACTGGAGCTGAAGCTTAAATACTCTGGCCACATAATGAGAGGATGAGACTCGTTGAAAAAGACCCGGATGTTTGAATACTGAAGGCAAAACAAGAATGGGACACTGGAGGATGGGATGAACACAGTGTCATGCAAACAATGAACATGAACCTGGATATACAATCAAGAGAGAGTGAAGGAGAAAAGTGTGGTCCGTGAGATCACAAAAAATGTGATATGAGTGAACAACAACCAAGAACAAAACAAAACAAATTTTAAAAAGTCACACCACCTCCAAAGTCAAATAAATGTGTGTGTGTGTGTGTGTGTATGTGTATATGTACACAGACACAGACACAAAGAGAGAGAAGAGGGAGAGCGCCAGCACACTGAGAACCACAAGTGAAGGGCTGCTAAACATAGTAAAGGGGTTTGAAATTGGGGGTGGCAGAGGCAGCTAGGTGGTACATAGAGCCGCAGACCTGTAATCAGAAGGACCTGAGGTTCAAATCCAGCTTCAGACAAGTGCCAGCTATGTGACCCTGGCCAAGTCACTTCACTGACTCCAAAAAGAAAAAGAAATTGGGGGTTGGAAAGGGAAGACAGGAGAGATGGAGAGAGAAGATAAGGATTGGAAGGTAATTTTGCACTTGCATGACATTTTTCCAGAGATATATCACTGGATTTTAAAGCATTAAATGTTCAAGATAAAGTATCTGGGTTAAGTCATTCACCTTCAAATTGGGCAATCTGCTCTTAGAAACCTACAAGTCAAGCTGCCAGTGAACAGAGATGTGAAATGAGACTAACCACACCAAGCAGTTTGTCTGCCTTTCAACAGTACTGGGGAGGTGGCATATTCTGAAGCTAATCACTGTAGCAACAGCTCTAAACATATGTGCGGTGACATCAGCCTATTGCTGAATGCCTCAAATAGAGGATAATAGCAGAATAAATATGGATTAATGCCAAGGACCACCCACCTCTCCTCTCCTCCCTTCCCCTCTAACCATACTGCTACAAAAGCTGACTCTAATCCAATGTATGCAAACTTGTTCTTATTCCTTCCACACCCCAAACAATCTTCATAATTACATACCTATAGAAAAAGTGAAGCAGAAAGCAGCTGCTTATGAAAATCCTTATGAAAATGTGTACTGAGACGAGAAACAGCCAAAAGGAGGGAGGAATGTATGAGTGTGTGTATGCCTAAATTTGCAAACAGAAGTTAGGGTCAGACATAGTTATCTATGGGAGAATCAGTGGTCCATAACTTGCCCTTGTTAACTATTCAAGCTAGGAAGTTAGGGGCCTAAAACAAGTAAATGATAACACTAGACAATAAGAGGCTGGGCTCATGGAAGAAAAGGGAACTAGACTACTAAATCTGATGAGGATCCATCATCATAAACACAAAAAATTATCTGAAGCTAGGAATGGAAAGAACAGAGGCAAAAGGCTAAGTCCTAAATTCTAGCAGGACCCAACTTGTTGACTTAATATAACTATCGAGATTTGGTCACTAGAAGGGAAAATGATAAAGGGTGACAAGCATTTAAAACAAAAGTAACATCACACTAGCCAAAATAATAAATAGGCCACTTACCAACACCACTGCCTGTCCAATCATGTGACATACACACATAGAACTGATGTGGTTTTGAGGGGTTCAGGGAGCCCACAAGGACTAGGGGGCAGGACAGGAAAGATTTCATGGACTCAAGCATTCTTTAAGTCAAATTGGCAAAGGTTTATTTTTACGCCTTTCAGCAGGCAAAGGGTTCTTAAGACACCTGAGACCTTAGAGGGGTACAGTTAAAGCTTATATAGGATAAACCACAGTAAAACACAAGGCAGATATGCTAATTAGGTTGTTCAGGGTGGGATTAAGAAGTGGTTAAGGAGTGGTCAGTACTTAAAAGAACATGTGTCTTTTGTATCTACTATGCAGGCCTTTTACCCTGAGTTTCACCAAGAAAAGCAAGAGAACCAGAGGGAGGTGTAGTTTTTAGGCATGCTACTTCACTAAATTAACAAGAGCTCAGGGTCGACTGAGGATTGCCCAGTATGCCACCAATCGCCGTCTTGTTTAACAAAACAGATGCAGGAAGTATACAAATGTCTTAAGTCTAGGATACATATAGTGAGGAGTCCAGGATGCATACAATGAGGTAGGGAGCTCGTATAGATGGTCCAGTGTGTACTGAATATCTTTGTGAGCCAGTACAAAGCAAGTTCAAACTGTAATTCCTACAGGTTCATTTTATTACTATACTAGGAAGAGATGTAAGTGTTTAGCTGGGGCCCACTCATGAGTAATTGCTAGGCATAGTGTCCTTGGGATGGGAAGAAACTGCCGGGGATAGTGTTTTGACGCTAGGAAGAAATGTAATCTTGGAATTGGGGTCCAAGCACAGGCACCCAAGCACCCCATCAGAACCTGAGTGTAATTTATAATCATGCTTAATTTTATTTACAAAGACAATAGCTGATAAAAAAATCAAATTATCTTTAAAGGAGAGAAAAAAACCTTTCAGAGTAAAGTTCCATTTTATATGGCAATATTGTAATTAATTTTTACTGAATATATGCACACACCTTTTTGTAATTCAAAAAAAATCTCATCGGAAAGAAAATCTGTATTTTAAAGCAATAGACAGAGACCAATTAGGTATTTGTTCTAGCTAAAAAATGGTCACTGACTTACAGATTCCTGGGAAGGTTACAGGAAAAACAGAGCAGAATCTGGGGAATAGCCTAAATTCTGGTTCCTTTCTTATTTTCACTGTTGCAGTCCAAAAAGCCTGAAGCATATGGCAAATTAAAAGGTACCTAGTGGTGCAGAAGATAGAATCCTGGAATCAGGAAGTTCAAAACCAGGCACAAATACTTCCTAGCAATATGACCCTGGGCAAGTCACTTCACCTCTGTTGGCTTCAGCCAACTCTAAGTCAACTCTAAGATGGAACTAATAATAGCTTCTACCTCATAGGGTTGTTGCAAGAATTAAATGAGATGGTATTGGTAAAAAGTACTAAGGACAGTACCTGGGATATGTCAGAGGCAACATGAAATGTTTATTATTCCCCTTCCCTGCCACACCACACCTTACCAACCCCAACCTCCTCCCCCCATCCTCTCAGATCCATAAGAATCTCTGAACTGGACTTAGGGCACACCCACCCAGAGTCTGTTTCTGGAAACTCTTATAATCCATGCTTGTATTCCATTCCCTCTTTACTTCTACTTGAGTCTCTTCCAATAAACAAAATCAATCTAACAGCTACCTGCTTGTGAGAAAGGAAACACTAAGTAGACACCCTCGCATAAAATTCACCACATTCAGGTGTGTCTCAGGAAGCTGCCCTGCAATAATGATGACTGCCAACATGGACAATTTTTTACCAATTCACTAGAACTGATGGAGAACTTGATGGAACTAAGTTTGCTGACCTCCCTTCCTTTACTCTTTAACCATGGTCAGAAGAGTAGAACAACCAAGATCATGGCGACCACCTTGACTTGAACCTGGCCTGCCACTGAGAAAGTTTTAGGGTGCAGTGGATGGGATACCAGGCCTGGAATCAGTAGAGCTGAGTTCAAATCCGGACTCAGTCACTTATTAGTTGTATGACCCTTGGCAAGTCATTTGAAAAGGAACTGGCAAGCCACTCCAGTGTCTCTGCCAAGAAAACCTAAAATGGGGTCACAGAGTGTCAGACACAACTGAGAAACAACTGAACAAAAAAGTTTTCTCCATGGGAAAGAAAAAGAAACTATCAAAAAGGTTTAATTCTTTACACATTACTAATCCGATTCTTTTGTAACCCCCTTTTTAGATCTCATAACTGCTGCTGAAGACCAGAGTGACTACACTGCTATTTTGCTTGAAGGGTATAATAAATCTCATTGAACAGAAAAGGAAATATATTATTATATGTTCAATCCCTTCTCAGCCCTTCTAAATAAGGTATTAAGTCCACATAAAAATAAAAAACAGTAATTAATTTATTCAAGAACACACTCAAAGGAAACAAACCCTTCTAGGGCTAAAAGCTTGGGGATACATGTGTATACGGGGAGGGAGCTGGGGAGGAGAGCACAATGGGAGATTAGGAGTAGGTAACAGGGAACAAAAAAACAACAGCATTCAAACATTACCCCCTGAATGATACCTTGTGAAAACTGTGCCTCATCCCTTCCATTTCAATCAATGATGAATGACAAGAAGATGATGGCATTTTCTTTATTTTATAGAATTAAAATTTTGGAGGCCTATAGAGAAAGCGCCACAAGTGCAAGAGGACAGTTGGTGGCAGTGCACTGTCTGTCAAGAAATAGACTTCATACAGCATTTTTTAAAATCCATTTATTGATAGTACTGATGGATGTATCTCTCAATGTGGTATACAATATTCACCTTAGGTAAATGCACAGTATACTATCGGAATGTAAAAATCAGCCTGCAAAGCTCTATATAATAGAGAATAGTAACACAATTAACTTGGAGTTCAAGTTCTAAATTATTTCAATTGTAATAATAACTATAATAACTAGCATTTATATAGCGCCTACTATGTGCCAGGCACTGTGCTGAGTGTTTACTAACTGTTTTCTCATTTGTAATCCTGGGAGGTAGGTAGGTGCGGTGATGATCACCACTTATACTAATGAGTGCCCCGAAGCAGACAAGGGAAGGAAGTTGCCAAGGAGCTTAGACCAGGTCTGAAGCTCCATTTGCCTTCAGGTCTTCGTGACTCCAAGTCCAGGGCTCTGCCCACTGCACCACCTCAGCAGAAGACCTTACCTCATACTTGACTAACAAAAAGCCAAGGGTTCCCTTAGAGAACCCTCTTCTCCAACTTCACGTTTCAAATAATTTAGTGCCATCCTCCAGTCTTCTTCCCTCTAAATAGTAAGACATTGCTTCTCGTCTGTTCCTACTTGATCCCACAGACTTGACTTCTCCAGCAGGTTGTTCTCTAGCGTTCAGCTTTTTATACCCTGCTACTTACAAACATGCTCAGATTTTTCTTCCTTTAAAAACAAAAGGCCTAAATCCTCATCTCTCTCCTGAATCCAGTACCAAGTGCCCAAATGACCACTACGCATCTTTATTAGCGTCCACGAGGCATCTCAAACTCAACACATACAAAACAGACATCAACGTCTTGCTCCTAACTTCCCAGGTTCTAGGGGCACCACCATTTCTCCAATCATCCCAGTTCATAACCCAGGAATCATCATGAATTCTACATTCACCATCAACATTGAGCTGCCAAGTCTTGTCAATTAAAGCACTTCAACCTCTGTGGTCTACATCTGCTTTCCACTCACAAAACCACCCAATATTAGGCATTGGTATGAACCAAGGTTCTAAAATCTCCATTTTTTCCTGACTTCCAGGTCTCACTTTTCCATTCTACACAGAACTGCCAAAATATATTCTGAAGCAAAAGTATCATTATAGCATGCTCTTACAAAAACCTTTAGCGACTCCTCATTTCCTCTAGAAGAGTGGTTCCCAACCTTTTTTCCTCTATGAATCTCTTAACAACAAAAACATCTGCTATGAATCCTTTAGTGATTAAAAAAAATTACTAGTAGTATTTTTAAGTATTTATTCCTTAGTCAATCAATTAACATTAAACACCTACTATGTGCCAGGCACTGTACTAAGTGCTAGGATACAAAGAAAAGGGAAAGAGGGAGCTCACAATTTAATGAGAGAGATGACAAGCAAACAAATAATAGGCAATATATAGGATGAACAGAAAATAGATAAGAGAGAAAAGGCACTAGATTTAAGAGCGAAAGGCTTCCTGGAAAGAATGAGGCTTGAGTGAAGCCAGGAGGCAAAGATGAGGAGGAAGACAATTCCAGGCATGGGAGCTATCCAAAGAAAATGCTGGGAGATGAGAGATGGAGTGTCTTTTTCAGAGAACATTGAAGAGTACATAGTAGGGAATAAAGTACAGGAAGACTAGAAAGGTCCAAGTTAGGTTATTGAAAGGCTGTATATTTGATCTTGGAGGTGACAGGGAACCATGGAGATTAATGGCAGAAAATATGCGTGATATGGTAGTAGCTGTGCTTTGGGAAAATTACTCTGGTGGCTAAGTTGAGTATGGAATAGAGTACGCAGAAGCCTGAGGAAGGCAGACCCACCAGCAGACTATTATTGTATTTGTCCACAAATGAGGTGATGAGGATCTGAATCAGTGATGCAGTGTTAAGGAGAGAAGGGGCCAATTCGAAAGATGCTACAGAGGCAAAATCAAAAGGCCTCGACAACAAAGTGGCTATGAGGGGTGAGAGCTAATGACACTGAGGATGCTACCTAAATTGCCAACCCAAGGGAAGGGGAGTGGGAGGATGATGTGTTGCCCTCAAAATTGTAGGCAAGTTTTGAAGGTGGGAGGATTTAGGGAGAAAGCTAATGAATTCAGTTTTGGACATGCTGATGTTAAAACTGTTGGTTGAGCATCCAGTCAGAGACATAGAAAAACTAATGTGTATGACTGGAAGTCAGAAGTTAAGGCTTGCAGCAACTACAATGCTAAACTTTTTGCCCACAAAAGTGCCAAATTAAGTTGTGCATTATAACAATTATTAATATTATATCTCTATAACTATGAAAATTCTAAATTTCTATTATAAAATATGAATATTTATGGGAAATTTCTTAAAAATTAAAATACATCAAAACCCCAAATGTTTATTATTACTATATGTATGACTTCATTTTAATTTCTGTACTTTGCAAATCTTATTGGACAAAAACATTTTTACAAAATAAATTACAACATGAAAGAGCTTTAATAATAATAATAATAATAATAATAATAAATTAATTCAATGCTGGGCTTTTTCATTTGAACGAAGGTTTACGATACTTGGTTTAACATCTAACAGACACAGTATTAAATCAAGTTCAATAACGAGTTTGTTTCTGTTTTGATTTAAAACAGGAAGAAACTGAAGATGCTCACTCACACAAATATGTAGTTTAAAAAATAGTATGTTAGAAATTCATTTTGTATTTTTTCCTAAGGTGTTTACATTTCCACTGTGTGACAAAAGTAGGATTAAAAAAGCGTGTTTAGTGCAACTGCAGATATTGCTTCATTTTTAACAATATACATAAACCAATCTTTTAAGGGAAAAAAATCTCTCTTGCTTCTCTTCAACCACTAGCTGTACTCTCACAGAAACTGGGAATGACTGACCAATGTTGCCAACCAGTTCACATGAAAATATGCCCACCAGAAGGATGGCAATATAAGTGAAGAACACGCTCAAATAAGAAAACAATCTTAATACTATGATGAGAAACAACAGAAGGCTTATTTCTGCAGAATGTCTGTGACGGCTGGTGATAACTTAAATTTGTGAAGCATGCCCAGTGAGCATGGTTTTCAGACAGCCTGAGACATTTGTGATACAAGAATAGAAATATAAGGTACAGCAGTCTCTTGATCATTTGACTATACTGCTGATGAGGTGTAATTACTGGATAACAGAGGGGTACCAGGGAGTGAAAACAAGTAGAGGTGTGCATATGTGTCCCACGACCCACTGGGAATCTGTTTCCATGCTCAAATGCCAAATCCTTGTGGCAACTAGGAAACAACGTGATCCCAGCTTGAGAAACTGCAAGAACATAGTACACTTAGAATTAGTTAATAGCTTGTCAAATTGCTGCAGAAATAAACCTATATTGTTTCAAATACATCTGTATGCTTGTTATCACAGAGGAAAAAATATCTCTGTAACCTAAGTAGACAACTATTTTACTACTTAAGGCGGCATTCCAGACTTTTGAGCTTGAACCCCTGGGCCCACTCACTGTCCCCAATGTTCCAAGGGGTTCCTGAACCTTTTAGCAAAAAGGGAACTCCTGTTATAGGATAAGCACATGGCCATCTTGCCATTTTTTAAAATCCAGCCTTCCTTCCCATCATGCCATTATTATTCCCACATTCTACCTCAGGTATATAAACTAATCTTTTAAGGAAGTAATTCCTCTTGCTTCACCTTTTGGCTCAGGGGTTGACTCTGTCCACTGTGCGCGCTACAACACTGCCTATCACACAGAAGCTGAGCTGTCTACTCAGGATAGATTTTCCTGAACTTCTCCCCTAGGAATTTTGTCAACTGATAGAGCATGAGGTATGTTTCACACAATCTGAAATATGATTTTCAATATTTCTGTATGCACACGTTAGATTTCAGCCTTGTACCTTGTCTTCCACTTTTTGCCACTGTTACTACTCCTGAACAATAAACATAAAATAGCAACTTTTCCAACACTGAATTTTGCAAGCATTTTTCACCACTGTTATATTTGCAGTCAGTTGTGCATTTCTGAATACAATCAATTATTTCAACAAAAAAACCCAGTATCCTTTGACAAACAGCCGTTATTAAAATTAATTTCCATTTATAGAATGCCAATCCTTCAAGCCATTGCTCAAAAGGAGCAAGCTTGTGGTCATTCCTAGCCATCTTTTTCTATACTGATTAGTAACAGATTCAAAATAAGTTTTTTCCTAAAATCCACTCTTTATTTGACTATAGAAAGGCTCTGCTTGCCCTGTAAGTATTTATACCTTCAACCACATTTGGGAATAATCATATCTATACCAGAAGTGCCTTCTCTATGACAGGCAGCGTTGTATAGCACATAGTGGACAGTCAGCCCCTGAGCCAGAAAGACCTAGCTTGTTCAAGGATCTGAAATACACTGGGAAAGCCATTTACCCTCTAAATAACTCTCTATACACTAAGCTGCACAGAAGGTGCTCACCTATTCTGTTGGAGGATGTTTCCTCACCTGGGAGTTCCCTAATCCCAGACCTAGAAATTTCACGTTATTAAAACCAATTTGGAGTTCTTAAAGGAAGATATGTTTCCATAACTCACAAAACCATATATTATATTTTATAGAGCCAGAAAGGGCTTTAGATGAAGTCAATTCCTCTCATTTGACAAACTCACAAAAATGGCAGCCCAGAGAGAAGACATTAGTGGAAGCTCAGTATTTCATTTCCCAGGGCAAACAATCAACCAAAAAGCATTTTATCAAACATCTACTATGTCAAGCACAGCAAAGCCTCTGGGGAGACAACTACAAAGAATCAAAACAATGTCAGCTCTGTAGGACCTTCCATTCTAGCAAATCTGTAAAGGCACCATGCTCACTAATGAGGGCCCACCTAGGAGGAACAAGCTCAAGAAAGTGAGTGTAGGAACTAGCCTAGGAAGTGCCTCAAGCACTTCTGACATGAGGCCATGTTCCTCAAATTCTGTCTGGAACTGTAATCTGACTCTTAGCTAATTAAAGCTCCTCTTAAACTTCTTGGTACCATACCCCCCATTATATATAACCCACCTTTGGCAATCTGGTGAAATCTATACATCTCTTCTCCAACAATGTTTAAGTGCATAAAATCAAATGAGTAGGAAAAAAGAGAAACCAAAATACACTGGGAAAGTTGACAATTATTTTTTTCAAAACAGGTTCACGGACCCCAGGTTTAGACTGTTTGATGAGAGGGAAGTACAGTCCAGAGCAAAGAGGATGAGCTGTGAAGGACAAACAGGCCCTGCTAGAGTTATGTGGAGCAGGTCTACATGACAGAGAAGAGAAATCTGTAGCAAAGAGAAAATGACTGAAATCATTTTCCCCATGTGGAACTTGCAACATATGGTTTCTAATGATGCTTGCAAAAGTGCGTTAAGATTGAAGGGGTCTATTTAAAATATAATCTAAGAAACTAATTTTAGGGGAAAGCTAAAAAATATTTTGCCTTTGATATATATCCTACATCTATTAGCTAATAAATGCAACATTTACTATAAGTAGTGCATTAGAAAGAAAGAGTAAACTGGCAAGGAAGTACTGACTCAGGACCACTAGAAAATCACCCCACTTATAAAGTAGATTCCACCTTAGGGATATTAAGAAAATAGACTTAAAGGTGAAAGAGATTTTGTAGGCACATTATGACAAAGATAAGGAAATTGAGGGCCCAGAAAGATTGAGTGACTTGACCAAGGTCACCCAGGTGGCACACAGCACAATCGGCATCATAAAACCCAGACTCCTAGATCTCAAATTCAATGCCGTTTTCAGTGTACTACCAGTCATGGAACTCAAGGACACTGAAATAGGAAAGGAAGGGCACCATTTTCAAGACTGTAAGAAATAGGAGGAGGAATTTTGTTTCCACGGAATTGAAGGTGTACCCTTCCCCCTCCCCCACCCCAGCTTTAGCAGAAACCAGGCCTCAGGTCGGTCTGGTGAAAGGTCAGAGGCTTGTACACATGCTTAAATGAGTCATTGGAGCAGGGCATGATGTAGGCAGTCAGGGGTTGTATCTGGCCAATGAAGAGCCTGGCCAGAGACTTGAGGTGAGGGTCTATTAGAGGAATGGCATCCATCTGAGTCCTTTGTACTTTCCCCTGTACTCTGTTCAGGGGAGGTACCCATTTAATCAGGGGGAATAAATGTAAATTATAATTAAAACGTTCCTGGCTTCCTAAAGAGTCTTATTTATTCCTAGACAATGTAAGTATGTTTCTAACAGAGACTACGTGGCGATACACAAACATACACAGCCAAACAAACAAAACATGGCCTACAAGGTTTCTTAGATGATTTTTCAAAACTAAATTAGCAACCTTTTTGAGAATAATAAACCTAAATAAGACAAAACCTTTGAATCCTTTCACACTACTCCAAGAATGTATTAAATTAGTGAACAGAATGCCAGCTGGCCAGGAGGCTGGGAACAATGAAGATAAAGTTCAAATTCCACATTGTGACCCCCGCCAGGCTGTGGGCCAGAAGACTATAAATAATTGACAGGAGCAGCCAGCCTAGCCAGGCATGGAGCTAAAGCACAGAACGCCATTCCCCATTACATCACCACTCCTCTCCACTACCCTATCAGCAATGTAATTTCACTGCTTTTAAATAATAAATTGTACTGATAGTTGAAAATACTCCTTGCCCATTCAAGTCTTTCAGAGTGTTCATCTACTCAAATGAATTTTACATATGGTAAAATAAATTTTGCATTAAGCTAAACAACAGTTCTCATTGCAACGCAGCTAAACCTCACTTAGTATTTAATGGCCTGCTTTCTTTTCCATCATTTGCACAAAAGGAAAAAAGAAATACTAAGAATTGGTATTATGGATAATTAGAAAGGGCCCTCAAAGTAGCAATTGTTAGCACAAATCAATATCACAGCAAGTTAAATTTAATTTAGTAATTGTCTGAAATCTAACTCCCTAGCATCAGCAATTTCACTGCATTCAATACTAGTGATAGATAAAGTATTTATTAAGTGCTTACTATGTGCCAGATATTGTACTGTTGTAATTTTTACTACACTGGAAAATCCTGCTGTTCTAATCACTTTTGTGAGAGTGAGATAGTGTACAAATGTCTTCATTGCGCAAGGGAGAATTATTCAAGCATTTTATACCCAAATGTAAATAAGGAAGTTATAAAAAAAAAAATCTCGTTTTTTCTCTGTATCCCTGGACTTAAAAAAAAAATGCATGGCACATGAAAGGTGTTGAACAAATACATGAATACATCTCATCTATCTTTAAAAGGGACATAAAAGGAACTCAATACCAAGTTCTAATAATCCATGAGATTTGAAATGTTCTACCCAATAAGCTCTGATCAGAAAATGCTGAGAAGGCTCTCCTGAAATATCACACATTTTCTATTCTTTTAGTTCCCCTGAAAGTCCAAGAGGATGATGCCTCCACCCTTCTCCCCTCAAGCTGTATAATAAAGGCTCCAAAGGGTTTTTACAGTATGACAGTGTGAAAACTGCTTGGATTCCTCAGATTCTCAACAAGCCAGTAAAAATGCCTTAGAGGAGCTCACATTTTAATGGAATTACAATATGCAAACTATGTATATACCAGATATAGACACTGTAAATGGGAGGTAATCTCAAGAGCAAAGAGACTAACATTAAGAGGAACCAGGAAAGACCTCTGGCAGAAAGCAGGATTCCTTGAAAGAAATCAAGGGATCCAGGAGGCGAAACTAAGAAAAGCAAGCATTGCAAATGTGAAGGATGGGCAGAGGAAAGGCCTAAATGGAATCAAAGAACAAAGTGAAGAGTAAAATAGTACTAGTAGGAAAATTACGTGTGAGGTCTCTGAACAGTCTGGGGATGACATGATAAAGATGATAAACCAGGGTAGGGGGGCTTACTCAATGTAAGAAATGGGAGGAGCACTTTTGTTTCCACAGAACTAAAGGTGTGCTTCCCCACCCTCCCCCACCCCAGCTTTAGCAGAGGCCAGGCCTGAAGGTTGGTCAGGTGAGAGGTCAGAGGCTTGTACACATGTGCATGCTTTTTGAGAAGGCACCCTGGGGAATTAGAGAGGCCAAACCCACTTGAACCAGTTCAAGCTTATCTAGGGTCTGGTCTTGGTCAAGAATCCAGGCCTACTGATTTGCCTAATTTGCATATGTTAAAGAGGGAAGGTAGGGAAAGTAAAAGAATACAGTTTAATCCTAAACTAAAACAAGGAAAATCTAATTAACTTCACTTTTGCTTCTGTATCCTTATTATCCTACCTGTATAAACTGCATAACCTAGGAAAACAAAGACTGTAAACTAACCATAACTCTAGCAGGAGTGGAGGGAAGGTTACCCCTGCTCCTGCAGCTATATCAGTGTGAGTTTTCAAGTGAGCACTACACCTGCTCTCTTGAGGAGCATAATAAAATGCCTTCCTCTGCCCAGTCTAATCTTGAGTTCTTTGGGTGAGAATGGGCAAATCACATGGATTTTCCTAAGGTAAAGTGAAGGGAAGCCAACAGGCAGCAGAAACTCCCCAGGCTTACTCCTGGATCTTTTCTTGGGGTGCCCTGTGATCCCCACTGTGGTGTTAAGAGGGCTACCACTCCGGATGCCCTTGGGGAACCCAATGGTCTGCACAGCCTTCTTAAGAGGACATCACTTGAGACTTGTGAGTATTCTCACAGTTTGGGGAAGTCCAGTGATCCCAAAAACCACATTTCTCACACTCAAGAAGCTTAGCAACAAAGGGGATGAGAGATCTAGTCCAATGGCCAGTGGGGAAGGACGACGGATCAAGGGAGACTTTTCCAATGATGGGGGAGACACAGGGGTTATTTGCAGGCAGCTGGGAAAACAGGCAATAGACAGAATGAAACAGGTTAGTAGTCAGTGATGGTGGGATGACAGAGGGGGCAATGTGCTGGAGAAGTTAGGATAGAATTGGGATCACTTGTGCAAAGAGAACCACCACTTGGGGGGTGGGGGGGACAGCAAGAGTAGTGAAGGAAGACACCTGACTGATGTGAGATGGAAGAGAAAAGAAGGAAGCTCTCAGTGAGAGGCCTTAATGTTTTCAGTTAAGTATGAAGCAAAGTTCTCAGCAAAGAGGGTGTGAGGAAAAGGTGGCTCAAGATGAGGTGGTTTAGAAAAGCAGCAGTGCTGTGTGGAATATGAATAATAATTAGGAAGGTGTAAAAGAATTGCCTTGTAGCAGTGAGGGCCCAGTGGAGACAACAAAGTGTAAATGTGCAGGGTAGTGAGTCAGCACTTCGATAGAACAGAGCAATCCTGAGATTGGGTGAGAGCAATCCAGGGCTGCTGGAGGAACTCAGTGTAAGCCTTAAATGATTCACCAAGTGATTAAGATAGGAAACAGGAAATTGGAGCCACTGAAGAGGTGATGACCTGGGAAAAACTGTAGTTTTTTTTGTAGAGGGATCAGAAGACAAAGAACAAGATGAGGCAAAGCAAAGGATGTAATGATAAAAGGTTAAGTTCAGATAAAAGAACTTCAAATTTCATGAATATGGAAGTAGAACACTTAAGGATAATGGCAAGATCAAGGACATAACTTCTGTGGAAGATTAAATCATGGAAAATGAGCAATTTGATAAATTAAGAGGTTAGGGTATTTGAGGCAGTATCAATATGTATGCTGAAGTCCCCTACCATGGATTCAGAAGTTGGAAAGGAAAGAAAGCCTATGAGCCAGATACTGAACTCTGGAGGAAGGACAGAGAATGCCCTTAGTGTTCCTGGATAACTACCATCAGATTCCCAATCAGGAGATAAATATGGACTGAATCTCAAAAAAAGAAGATGACACTGAACATCAGTTGTAGAGGGGGAGTCTAGAAAAGTAAAGAATATTTGGACCATTTTTTTTTGGCTGTTCCCTCCCCCACTTTATAAGTGAAAGTGCAATAGGCATTACAAAGGGTGGGCAGCAGGATTTCATAATCACTAGGGAAGACAGGGTGAGGGTATGCTAAGGACTGAGGAATGGATTTAAGGTTTTAAGTTACTTAACCCCAAATGCCTCCTAACCCTCCCCACCCACAAGACTACTTTCTCATCCATATAAAACCTTCCATTTTCCTCAGGTTTTGTGTGTGTGTTGGGGGGGTGGGGGGCTGCGGGATTAAAAATGTTTCTTGTAAACAACATATTGTAGAGTTTTGTTTTCTTATCCATTCTGTGCCTCTTTTTCATTTTACTGGATTATTTAATCTATTAATCTATTTAATGTTATGAGCTGGGTTCATATTTTTCCTCCATTTCTCTCTAATATTGATTTCCTTTCAAGTTATGATTTTTCCTTTACTCCTGCTGTGAATATAGCTGTATATTCCTTCAGTTACTTTACCTAAATCTTTTTTATTTTTAAGGTGGTCCTATTTCCCCTCACCCCAATCTTCCCCCTATGTGACCCCCTTTTTCCTTCGGAGTTTTACTTATTAGCTCCTTTCTCTCTTCTACTTTTATCTAAATATATAATTCTTCAACCCCTTCCCCAATTTTTTCCTCCGAGTCAGTCAAGGAGACTTTCTTTTCTTTCTGGATCAAAAGGGCTCACTTCTTAAACAGCCTTAATCATTGAATGGGCACTGCCTCAGTCAAAGAAAGAACTCAGAAAGACCCTTGCATCCTGGGGCATCTCCAGTCCTCCATTTCTACATCTTGCCACAGGACCCAGATGGCTCCACAGGATAAAGTGAGGCTGTTGACACTGCACAGACCTACCTAACTTTAATCCAATTCACTTGTGTGTGGGATGAAAGACCCTCACCAATTAAATTTATAATAAGGAGCCATCTCAGTGTGGCAACAGAAATAAATTTTATTCAATTCTCAAGAATTGGTCATCCCCACTAGAACAAATCCAGCAAGGGAGGCGCTTTACAAGGAGCAAGGCACCCATAATTATACCTAACACAAGAGAATTCCCGCCCACCTCTGACCATTCTCACCATTGGCTGGGAGGTGGGCTTACAATCTGAGCATGAAAGCTACACAAAGAACCAGGAAACTGAGGCACAGAAACTCCAATTCCCATTCCCTTAGTTAATGATTACAACTGAGGTGACATCTATAAATCTAAAGGAGACTAGGATAAGGGGAGGGGGAGACTCTCTCCATTCTTCTACAGTACTTTTACAGTAAAGGAAAACCGGTCACAGTGACCCTATTCTTACTGGGCAAATCTTTAAACCAGAACCAGAAGAAAGAACAAAAAGTTTCAGGGTAAACTTTCCCAGAGGCTGAGCCATCAGACTCTCGTGGCCTCAGAATCTTCCCCTTCCCTATATCTTGATTTTTAAACACTCCTGTATATAGATATGAATAGATATGAATATTATACACATCATCCCCTGTGAAGTCTTCACATTTCATTTATTTACCTCACACAACTTGCAAGTCACGGCACCATCTTCCTGATGTCATGGTCCTCTTCAAGAACAAAGGACAAATAGCAGTGACTGCAGACAAGTCCACTAAGAGAAGCCTTAAGGGCCCTACTAGATGTGTTATGTATACAGTTAAGTATATAAGAACAACTGTACAATAATGGGGAGTCATTCAGAACTCAGATCAAAAAAGCCTTCCTATAAAAAGCAGCACTTAAGCTGAATTTGGAAGGAAGGAAGGAAGGAAGGGATTCTTGGAACACAGAGGCGAAGAGGGACTTCATGCAAGTTATTCAGTAAAAGTCACAGGGCAGGAGGAAAGAGATAAAATCACAACATCACAGATTCTGAGCTGAAAGGAACCATCAGGATAACTAAATCTGTTCCAAGCCTCTTATTTACAGAGGAAGAAACCGAGGCAACTGAAATCAGTTTCCCAAAGCCAAAATTTACAAATGACAGAGGCCCGGTGCACTGAGAACAAGTAGGCCACTCTGCCTAGATAGGGAGTGCATCTCAAAGTAGAGTGATGTGGATTAATAAAACAGGATAGAAGTCCCTTGAAGGTAGGAACTAATTCCTTTCTCTTTGTATGCTTGGTGGCTAACTGTGAGAGATGGGTAAAAGTTAGAGAAAGCTAGGTTTCCACAGAAGAGTTACTTGAACAAAGGAGGAGTAAAAATTAACCAGGATGAGGGTCCCCAGACAACGGGAATAAAGTTTGCGGTTTTGCAGAAACCAGATTCAGGATGTTATCCAGGACATTAGGAAAACTGGTCTAAACTGTGCAGGTAACCTTCAGGATTGAAGAGAAAACTGGGTCAAATGGCTACCATGGTCTTAACTGGCCAATTGAATATTACCTTACACACCCACAGGGAGGAGTCTTCCGCCAGTTGAGGAGGGGGAAATATACCAAGGAGCTGCATGTTGGAGCACCTAGGGAAGACTGTAACCCAGAAGGGAGCGGACCAATCCGTTCTCTGAAGGGAGGTGACGAGCTGGTGGTGCTTCAGTCTGTGTCAGTCTAACAGAATAAAGCCGGTCTCACTCCCCCTTCCTAAAGAAGAGTGAGCTCGCTCCTGGCCAGGAATGTTTACCAATTTCTTTGAATTCCTCAATAACAATAACTGCCCTTGATATCTGAATTTCAGCGTCAAGTGTATTTCCAACACTAACACAGTGGCAAAGTACAAAAGAAGGCTCTTAATAAATGCATCTGGATCGAAAGTCTTTAATCTGAAGGGCTATAGAGAGTCACTGAACTTTATTCAGCAGAAGAGCAAAATGATCTGACTTATTCTTTGGAAATATCAATTCAGATTTCATTTCAGGAATGCAGTAAGTGGAACACGGGTAGAAGCAGAAAAGAGAAGGAGAAAGATCAATGAGGAAGCTGTTAAAACAATGAAGAGGTAGTGTCTGAACTAGTGGCTGTGTCCACTAATGGTATGGAGAGAAGGGGATATCCATGAGCAATGTGGTAGGTTAAAGTGAGAAGCAAGTTGTGGACTTAGGTGACTGGAAAAATGGTAATGTCCTTCCCCAGAAACAGGGAATTTGGGAAAAAAGGAGGTTTGGAAGATGCCCAAATGGTCAGACACAATGGTCAAAAACAAAATCTATCCTATTCATGGCTATATATTATGACAATGAACCCTTGTAAAATCATTTTAGCAACAGTTGTATAATAGGATAGAAAGGGGACATACTTAAGGAAGGATAAACAATTCAGAAATGACCTGAAGACCTGGGCACAATAAAGAGAAAGGAGGATGGAAGGTGGAGGAGAAACAAGATTTGGGATTTGACTAGACAGGTGGGGTGAGTGATTAGTAGAGGAAAATGTAATCTGATGTTGAGAGCAGAGGATGGACACTGTAGGAGAAACAATGGTGGTACTCCACTATGCTACCTTTCCCCAAAGCACAGCTGCAAGCAGGAGTCCTGCCCCAGTCATAAAAGCAATGCAGAATGAAAATTCCTCAGGTCAGGACACACAAGCTAGAAACCTAACACTGTGATGTCTATATACAAGTAATGGCAGAATGTACCTTGCTACTAAAAAGAAGCAATGTCTTCCATCTGAGCATGCTGCAGCCATAACTAAGTTACCCCCCCCTCCCCATAACCTGTGACTCTACCCAAAATCCTACTACTACTCTACAGCCCACAACTGTCTACACACCTACTTCAAAGGAAATTATATTATCACCAAGAAAGGGATGTTAGAAGCCTTTTTAAAAGTATTACTACCATACAAATACAAATCTAACTACATCTATGCATCTCAAGTCCAATTCTGAAGGTCTGAGGAATTAAGTGATTTTCCTCAGGATCATACAACTAATATGAGCAATGGGATTCAAAACCAAGCCCCTCCTAACTTTTAATTTAGTGCTCTTTCCAGTATACCATATAAGACTAAAGCTTATTAACTAATCTGAGCTTTTCAAATATTGTACAATGTCATTCACAAGATTAAAAATCCACTGTTAAGCTGATGCCACAAAACTGAACTAATTCTATATATGGTTCCCGAGCACTTCCACCATCTAAGCGCATCCGCCATTTGTCTCATGTAGTTTTCATTCATGATTTCTAGAAATATAGCTCTGGTAAACCAGGCTTTGATAAAGCCCACTGGGATTCAAAAGGAGCGACTTGGCCATGGCTTTAAACCAAAATCACTCTGGCTTTTGCTGACTGGTGAATAACAGGTCCCAGCCCTAGCCTCACTTGCTTGATGTTTAGCTGTTGATGGCTCAGAGTGAGTGTAAAGAGAAACTGTTTCTGTTCTGGCCAGAAACTCAGAAGTCCTGACCTCTCTTGCTGACCTCCACTCCCACATCTCTAACTCCCAACTGTTCATCTCAAACTGAATGTCCAATAGACATCTTAAACTTAACATGTCCCAAATTGAACTCATTTTTTTCACACAAACCCTAACTTTCCTAATACTGTTGAGGGCACCACCATTCTTCCAATTCCCTAGGCTCACAACTTAGGTATCCTCCTAGAGGCTTCACACACTCTTACTCCCACAGCTAAATCCTGTTGAAAACACTTCTCTCCTCTGTCACTGATACCACCCTGGTGCAGACTCCTCCTCACCTCCTGAGTGGATTACTGCAATTGTCTGCTAGTTGGTGGGCCAGCCAAGTTGACCTACTCAATTAACAAAGAAATCCCAAGTCTGACCATTCCCACCCCGGTCTTATAAATAAGTGGCTCCCTATCACCTCCAAGACCAAATTTTTTAAAAGAAATCCAATTTGATGTCAAAAGGTTTCCAAAACCTGCCACCGCCCCCTCACATTGTCTTCTTATATCTTGTACCCTCCCCCCAAAAAAACTCTTCAATCAGTAACCCTGGCCTCCTCCCTATTCCCTGAAAGAAACGCTCAATCTCCTGTCTCCTCCAGGCATTTCCATTGACTGTCCATCTCCAACTCTAGGTTTCCCTAGGTATCAGCTAAAATCACACTTTCCTTGTTCTAGTTAATTGTAGTGGCTTTTTTCTGAAATTATCTACAATTCGTATATAGTACACAGCTTATTTGTACACAACAGTGGTCTGTGTGTTATCTCCCTCATTACACTGGAAGCTCCAGCAGAGCGAGGGCCATCTTTACCACTCTTTGCATCCTCATGCTCAGCACAGTGCCCAGCACACACTGAATGAGTGACACCCACCCTAGGCTTCATTTTCATCACCTGTAAAATGAGGGCTTTAGACAAGATGGCCTCTGAAATTCTTCCCAGCTTGAGGTTTATGGTCTTATGTAGGAAAATACTGCATTAACCTTCTCACTTCTATTCCCTCCACCATGGGAAGGTAGCTTGATGTAGGAGAAAATAGCCATGAGGTCAGAGGTCCTGACTTGAATGCTGGGCCCTGGCATTCACTACCTACATGATAAATCCCTTCATCTTAATTTACTCATCAATAAACTGAGAGGGTTGGTGGCTCCTAAAACTTCTTCCAGGGTAGCTTAAGGTGGCACCACAGTGCACAGAGTGCCAGAGTTCAAATCTGGCCTCAGATACTTCCCAGCTGTGTGACCCTGGGCAAGTCACTTAACCCTGTTTGCTTCAGTTCCTCATTTGTAAAATGAGCTAGAGAAGGAAATGGCAAACCACTCCAGTACCTTTGCCAAGAACACCCCAAATGAAGTCATGAAGAGTCAGATACAACTGAAAAACAACTGAAAAACAACAAAAGGCCTCTTCCAGTTCTAAAATATGATCTAAGGACCTCCTTTATGAGAGGGAGAGAAAAAAAAGGGCAATCTCTTCCTTTGTCAAATGAGAACAGTAACTTGAGAAAAACAGCCATTTTATGGTTCCATTATGAAAATGTTATTTTGGGAAAGCACTACGCAAATTATATAGTGGGGCACAAATATGATTTACATATGTGACAAAACAGATGTGCTATATAATGCACAGTAGTAGAAACTTAATGTTGTAATCGTAACACATAATTGGTCTTTATCGCAGCCATAAACACCTTCCCCTACTTACTCTGCGGCTGACCGTTCTAGGTTAGATTCTCCCAGGAGTCATGGAAGCTTGAGGAAGGTCAATCTGACACTCCACAACTTTGAGGTCCTTTCCAATACTGATACCACTGATTCAGTCAGCACTCCTGAGAAACAGGGCAAAATCTGGTTGCAAGCTAGCCTTACAAGAAACCATCCTAAATGACAGATAACTGCAAAAAGAGGGCCTTCATATTCTGGTACCACAAGGAGCAAGATACAGTAGGAAAAAAAATTAGAAATAACAATATTCCACCTTTTAAAAATGCTTCAGTGCAGATGGCACAAATCACTAATGCAGGAAAACCACAAAGGCACATAAAATGGAATGCCAACATAGATACTTTAATTATGATCCAGTACCATAGACCAGAAAAAGGAAAAAAAAAAAGAAAATCACCCCCTGCTATTTAAATAGCTACTAATGGGGCTATAGTGATGGAAGAAGAGCATCTGGACAAGAATTCGTCTAACTGGAAAGCAAGCATTCAAAGATGATCTTTATAAAGAAATTTTCAGTTCAATTCATAGTAAGGGTCAACTTTTAAGGTCCCTTCTAGTTCTAAAATTCTGACTTTAAAAAATAGATAGCACTTTCATGGTCAAACTTCTATGACTAATGGAGACAGCTCTAAAAAAAAATACCTTCTACTTTGAGGCACTATTAAAGAAATCTAGGGATGACTAAAGACAAGTCAGTCATTAAGTCAAAGTATTTATTAAGTGCTACTGTGTGGGCCAGAGACCGTGCTCAGTCCCAAGAACACAAAGAAAGGCAAAAAGCAGTGCTTACTCTAAAGAAGCTTTATATTTCAATAAAGGAGACAACATAACTAGGTACAGAGGAGATAGAGGCAATAAAAAGGGGGGGAAATGGAGGTCGGGAAAGGGAGAGCACAGCCAAGAGATTCGAGTGGGAAAAGCCTCCTATAAAAACTGGGATGTGAGCTGAATCTTGAAGAAAGCCAGAGAAACTAAGAGGAGCAGATGAATGTAGACATGGACAGAGGAGGGCTGCTACTTAACTTTGCATCAAGTTATTGCTTTCCATGCTTCTCTGTATATATCAGTCTCCTCAGCAGTGTGGAGCTATTACCTAAAGTTCATGGTAGAGAATATAGAAGACAGGTATAAGCAATCTAGGAAGTCCAGTGATCCCCAAAGTCGCATGTTCTCACAATTTGGGGAAATCCAGTGATCCCCAAAACCACGTTTCTCACAGATATTAACAAATCAATCCCAAAATTGATCTTGTGAATGCAGATCCTATACTATAGAGGTAAGCAAACAGCATTTTCCCAACAAAACCTCTCACACTGACCCACACATCCAGGGAAGTGTTTTGCTTTGTCTTTACCAAACAATATCTAAACAGAATCTGTTGTCTGTAGAGGGGGCATATTACAAAATCCTTTCCCTCTCCCTACTTCCTGCTCCCCTTGACAGTCAAACAACAAAACTGTGCAGCTAGATTCTTCTTTTTAAGAAACTTAATTGGATGTTTACACTCTAGAGCCTCTGCAGTAAGGGGCTGCAGAAAACCCACTATCCTTATTATAATCCCAGGAGAAGTATATTTCATGCATTTGGTTGGGGGGGGGGGGCAGGGTGGGAAATGAGGGGAATTGAACAGAGAAAGGGTAGGTAAGAATTGCATCTACATTATATAACAGTGCAGTTTCAACAAACCCAGGGCTAGTTAAGCCTTATTTTGTTAATCAAAGGATGTAACAATATCCTGTAACAGAATCAACAGCCAGCCATTTGTGGCATGCTAAAGCAAAGGATTTCAAGATTTAAACACAATATATTATAATAGTCTCTTAGTGTGAAAATGAGAGTGTTTCCCACGCAAATAAGCATCCTAGTCTTTGAAACATGCATTTTCTTCCTAACATTTCAGTATGTGGGTGCAATTATAATACTGCTGCTCTCTCTAAGAAAACAAAGTTTATCCTTCTCTATCAAAACCAAACAACTTTCCCCACTGTTTTAAAAATGGTAATGAGCAAATGGAATTGCAAAGAACCTTAAATTTAGGTACATCAATTTAGAAATCTTACATTTACACTATAATAATGAAATGAAAGAGCAAGCATTATTTCTTTATTATGGTGGGTAACTAGGTAGGATTCAGCTAGAAAGCAAATTGTGCTTAGATCCCTCAGGCTTCTTTGTACTTTGGCTATTTATATAAATTACAGTCCATTAGATGTGGTCCACACTTTGAATCTTTCTCCTCTCATCATCTTCAGTAGTCTTTTCCTTCCTTTGTATTTTTCCTTCTAGTCCCTTTTTCCCCTGTTCTTTTCTTTGCCTCATTTTCCTTCTCTGAATTCAGCATGTAATCTTCAACTCTTTTAGGCAACAGCTTGGACACCCTATTTATTCTAAGGGCATCTGTGTGAGAATAACAATAGAGGTGCCTAAGGCCAGCTCAGAACATCAAGGAAGTGTATGTCTGGCACAAGTGACTTACAGAAGTCACACTTGAAAAAAGGATGCGAAGTGAGCGACATAAACTATATTCCTACCAATAATTCAGTTATTGTGGGATTAAAAGCAGTAATTCCTCGAAAGACCAGAATCTGTCTGCTTCTTAGGAAAGGGTCTTATTGAATAGATCACCTCTATGAAAGGATAGGGAGCAGAATAATGTCTGAGATAAACACATACATAAGAAGGGATAGCATTTGTTTCATGCCCACAAAAGTCATTGGGAGATAATCAATAGCTATAAGGAAGCTTGCTTATCTCAATTTACTAAGACAATGGCCCATCCTGGCACCAGGGGGGACTAGAAAGGTTGTGATGGAACAACCAGTTCAAACCTGAGGGGTCATGCCCCAGTCACAAGTATCCTCACTACCACACCTATGCATAAGGAAGGAATATAGGGTAATGAAGAATGTAAACCTGAGGAGTCTGCACCAACTAACTCTGACAGGAAGGACAGAACTGTTTAACCTCACTCAGGGTTTTGTATTGGTGAAGATGTTCCTAGTGAGCACCTAGTTACAAGTGTAACAAATGCCTTCCTCTGCCAACTCTGTTTCTGATTCTTTCCCTTAGAATGGGCCTATCACTCGGAACTTCCTAAGGCCTTGCAACCAGGAAAGCAATGAGCTGCAGAAGCACATCTCTGGCTTACCTCCTGACCCTGCCTGAGGAGACCTGTGATCCCCACAACCGTATTTCTCACAATGTAGATGTATGTGAAGTCAATCCTCATGGTCTTCTGATTCTTGGAAAGGGAGTAATGTATTGATTCTGTTGAGTATTTTTATTTCTCAGGGTTGGAAAGAAAAGAATGGCAGTACAAAGCTTAGAGAAGAAATCAGGAAATCTTTGAAATCATTTGGATAAAAAACTCAAGGCTTTAATTCCCCTTCTAAAAACCTATTCTCCCCTGACAGCTGCAAATCCCATTATTTTTTTAAGCATGAATAGGACAGTAATCACATCTTTCCACTAAACTAGACTGCTTATATAAATGGAAAGGCTATTTTTCTCAGACCAAAGGAATTCCCCTTCTTCCAAGGGTATGCTAATAAACTAGAGCACAATGAATTTAGACTGAAACATAACATACAAATGGTATTAAATCTCCAACATGACCCAATTTTATATTTCCCAAAGGCCTAATGATAGGCACACCACAAGAGGAAAGCTGAATGGTATTGTCTTCTGAAGACCCATGTATTGTTCCTAAAGCAGCACCAGCATAATAATCATCCTATGATAACAGATGCTTGAACCCTTCACACAGGACAGCTCTGGGTGCTCTGAACAACATATTTAAAGAAACTTTTTTAAAGGGGAGGGGAGGATCTAACATGTTTCTGAAATTTTGGGACCTTTTTTTACATGCATATTAGGAAAACTTTAAATATAACTAAATTCTAGAATTTTATTTCAAAATAATACTACCAACATTATACTTTTAAGTTAAAAATAAAAGCCACTGAAATTCACAATAAATCAAGAAGGAAGAGATAGTGGGTGTGCGAACTCATACTGCCTGGTAGTGTGGAAAGCTTATACTGACTGGTGAAGAATAAAATCAGCTGTCTTTTCAGCTTACTAGATATATATTCTTACCCTTCTAAATGCGTGAGTGGCCATTTCCCAGAGTGCATTAAAAACTAAAAACAAAAGAAAGCACAGCATCTGAAATGATGATTACATACAATAAACCAAGGTGCTCCCTTTCCAGATCCTATTGTGTGAGGTAGTGAGAGAATAAAGTGTGAAGACTTCACAGGGGGTATGTGTGTGTGTGTGTGTGTGTGTGTGTGTGTGTATTTATATCTAAAATGTTTGGGAATCAATATTTAGAGAAGGGGCAGGAATGGGAACCAGTTGAGCAGGAGGACTGACTAGATCCTGAAGAGAAGACCAATGAGTTAGATCATGAGGTTGAAGGAGTGTATAAGGATTGGTGTGGGAAGCTTTCAACTATGGAATAAGAGGGAGGACTTTGAGTGGAATACAAGATTGTGAAAGCTTCTCTATGAATAACTCAGGTAAGGTGATACTCAAATAGTACAAATTTAGCTAGGATGTGGACCTCACTAGGCCTAAGTTTCGTTTTCCTATAAATCACATGATTTCGGGGAAATCAGGTGATATTCCCCTCTCCCCCTCCCCTAGCCTACTTTCAAACTGCCATCGTAACATTAAAGTTTCCCTATAAGATAATTCTGTAGTTTCTGTGCTGATATTGGGTAAAACTTATTCCTGGTTAGATTGTGAGGTCACCTGTCCCCGTAAATGGGGACAGGGGTCCAGCCTCTGGGGTGGGATTTCTTAGAATTGTTTGTACAAGGATATATATCCCCTTGCTTGCCTTCTTCCCCTTGCCTCTCTTCACTACTATCTCCACCCTGGTAGTGGGAGATGCCCAATTCTTGAGACTTGATCAAATAAAGCGTCTGTTTTTTTCCTACCTTGAGGAACCGAGACATCTCTGGTTTTTTTTACTTGAGCCAGTGATGTTTTGTCCCACACACTATAAAATCCTGTTGACTTAAACCTTGAATCTAATACTACTTCATAATCAGGGATCTATCAATTCAAAGTCCACCAGCACTTACAACTCTTGTCAGTCGAAAAGATATTTCATATCAATAAATATATTTAGTCTAACATATGTGTGTATGTGTGTATATATTGAGTTGCATTTTCAACATTATTACTTAGCCCACAAACCTGTTTTAGGATCCCACATAGATTATTTTAGGTCCTTGACCATTAAAGCTACCCAATGTCTTTAATTATATTTGCCCAGTGTTTTACTCAAATCCATACAATTATTCTTATGTAAAGTAAATGTTAAGATTCCTATACTCCAGCTAACCCCAAAAAGTGAGGATAAAAGCAATTTATTCTTTATATTATGTTAAAATGGAAGAAAGCCAAGAAGGTCCAAATGCATTTCTGTCCCTCCCTGTGGATAGATAAGGAACGATTACCTTGAAATAACATTTTCTTCCACATCCTGAAAAAATCCTTCCCCCTACAACAGCCTCCTCTTCCTCCCCAGAGCCTCACAGGCCAGCCATGCTCCCCCTCCTGTCTGGGGCTCTGGCTTTGTCTCCCCACACCCATTAAAGTGTAAGATCCTGGTGTCTCTCAGCCTGGCACGGCAGTAAGCCACACATAGCCTGATCCACTTTTCACTTCTCCTTAGAGGTGCACCTCTCCTGCTTCCCTCTGTACTTCACCTCATAGGTGCCAGAATTAGTGGGGAACATGGAACACACTTTAGCCCAACTACAGATCAAAACTCCTATGTTCTATTCAAGGGCTTTCCTCAGAAGCTCCCCCTGAAGATTGGTTTGGCTTGTATTTGTAGTCCCAGCATTTAGCATGATGCCCAGCACATAGGAAGCACTTGATAAATGCTTGTGAAATAGACTTGACTTTTTGAATGAAACCAAAGAAAGAAAATTCCTTGGATAATCCAAAGATCCCTGCATCCACAAAATCACAGATATCTCTATACTTACAAAGACATATACACACATGGCACTATTTAATATTAGAATTTTTAAGGTACCAATTTAGTGAACTGAAGCATATCTATATGCAAGATTGATTACTGAAAAAATGATTTGCTCTGCTGAATCTGGCAACTCTTTACTCTGGGAGTACTGAAAGGAACAGAAATAAAAGAGAAGTTTCTCAGTTATGTTTATGTGCTGAGAGAAGAGATGGGAAAATATTTTGCTAACAGCTAAAGAAAATGTGGGCTTCCCAACCCCAACTTGTATTTCATTGCATTTACCCCAAAAGAGAAGAAGGGAGTCTGTGTTCCTCCTGCTACAAGTCATGAAATAACCCATCCCCAATAACTTGAAGATTCAACTATAAATACAGTAAATCTAGGTTTAAAATTGATTAGTGATTACAAGCTTCTTACGTAATTAAAATTCAACCACACACCCCCCTCCCCAGCCCCATAAAATCATTTCATAGTCAGGGAAATTAGATGAATTCTTTGCCAAAATAAGTGCATGAGCTACTACCATCATAAAACCCAGCTCTTCTGGAGAAGGTGGCACCTCAGCTAACTTTTCCAGTAAACAAAGCATTCTAAGATGCAGAGAGGAGAAAGAACATTTTAGGCAGGAGAGACCTGACCCAGAGAAAGGATGAATGACTGGCCCCACCACTGTAAAGTCAAGCCTGCAAGAAAGGAAAGGATTCCCAAATACTTCAAAAAGGGCATTATGCATAACTTTTCCATTTGCAAGATTTTACACATGCACGCATGAGAAGACATATTAACTGATGCAAAAATGAACCAATACCATCAATAGCAAAGAGTGAAGCTGAATTCTGAAAAATCACAAAAAAGAGATGAGAATACATCTCCCTATCTTTGCAAAAAAGATACTACAGGGGTAGAACACTGCACTTATTATTGGACTTAGTGGAGGAGTTTGTTACATTTGGCTGAACCTTTTGTCTTCTCCTTAAAAGTTATAAGGGATAGTAATCTGGAATGGGGAGAGGAAGGAAGGCAGTATTAGGGAACAAAAGTGATTTGTTATCACTAATCTGAACCTATGATAGGTGATCTGAGAGTCATCTAGGCCAATGTTCCTTTCCTCTTATAGGATCACAAACAATAGACCTGAAGCTTTGTTTACATTGCAATGGAGTGCTGTGGCAGGGTGGGGGAGAAGTACTCAGATTTTTACTTGCTTTGCCTCCCTTACAGCAAAATGTTTTAGATGCTTTCTTTTGAACTGAGTTTTCTCCAAAGAGAAACTGACAGGTTACAGATATCATCTCTGATGACTGCAAAATGTCACAGATTGAGTTATTAGGAAGCCATCAAGCACCATGATTAACACTGACTGTTACCTTAAGCTCCATTTCTACCAAGATTCTCAATACAATTTGGTCATTTCTGAAGAAGCAGCACTAAAGGTGTACTCTAACAGTAATTTTCTACACAGGTCTCTATCAGACCCAGGTTCATGTACTAATAAGATATGTCTCTAAATGGAACAAAGTTGTGCCAAAGAAATCCAAAAGGAAAGGAGGGTCCATACAACAAAAAACTAAAAATACAAAAACAAAACACAAATGTGGACAGATATTTTTTTCTCTTTAAAAATAATTGAGATTTCAACTATTGAGAAAATTGGTGCCCCGCCTTCCAGCAAACTTTTATTAAGGAATTCAAAAGCAGTCAGACAAAAGGATGTCTGAGTTGTTGCAGACGCGGATATTTTTAGCAAACACTGGAAAACTTTATTAGATAACAGTGGGACACTGTTTCCCTCTTAATAAATTTCAGTGCCTCACTTTTAAGTTTAGGTCTTATGCTCAAGATTCAGGATTGTTATTTTCATTTCTAGAAGGTGACCCTTCTGGTAGCATAATAAGAAGCTTAATTCAATATAAAAGTGTGTGTGTGTCTGTGTCTGTGTATCTGTGTGTGTGTGTATCACTACATTTTGCTGTTTTTTCATACACTTCCTTATTATGATGCTATCAAAGTTTAAATAAAATATAAGAAATGATTAATGAAATACTAATAGGCTTTCTGATATTGTCATTTTTCCCCATCCAACATTATTTCCATGCACAATTTCACTAGCCAAAAAGAACATTATCTCACCTCATTGTATAAGAAAGAGCCAACTGATTATTCTAAAATCAACTCAGAATGGGGAATAAAATGGTCATCTCACCCAAAATGCTTGCAAATACAGAATCAAAAATATTCACATTCAATAAATTCCTTCTATAAAACTGCATTAACAATAAAACTACTTATTGAACAAGGCTCACCTGGTCTTGGAACTAATTCCAAGATGTTTTTATTAACATGCTATTCAAAAGACCTCTATTAAAAAAAATTCTTATGAAAATCATAACTAAAATAATTTACCTTGTTTAATATATATTTTAACATAAAATTCCACCCCCAGACAAAAGCTGAATTCTAATTAGATGTGCAAATGGGTATCTCTTATTTAAATTATATTTTTTAATAATGTTACTTCCATCGTTCTTTTTGCTAAGTCACCCACAAGCCTACGGAAGCCATTTTCCTCTTCAACTAGAGCCTTCACACTGGAAATCTCCAAAAGGGGCTGATCTGCAACCAGAGCCAGCCCATTTCTCCTGGTCCTCCCCACTCCCCTCCCACCACTGCGGCACCGCAGATGGCAGCAGTGTGACCTCGCTGTTCCTGCCTCCTTGTTTGGATCCTGCAGTCTTGATTGTACAGGCTAATCCCACACTCTGAGCTTGGCGGGCAGCCAGAACAGTTATTAATGGCACAAAAGCTTCTCATTTCAGCTACTTCTACATCCGCTAATGCTGCTGGTTCCCCTCTCTTCCTCCCCACACGTTACAACCTGGAGATGGAATACTTAGAAGAGCCACCTTTAGCAGTCCTCACACATAACTCTAAGAGTACAATAACAGGTGTGAAATTTTAGCCAACATTATAATCACTAAATGATTCAGAATAAGAGACAGTGCAGAATTCTTCAAATTACCCTGTAAAAACTACAAACTAAAAAACCAAATGCAAAACCTAGTAACACAATTTTTATAAACCAGTAGAAGACATACGGGTTTTACATTATTTAAAGGTAGCAAAGAATACACTATTTCCTAAAATACTTAAGGGAAAACAAGAGAAGACCAAGTCTAACCAATTACCTGCAATGAATATTGTTGTTTTCTAGTATTTAATTTTCCTTTTCATATAAAACATTATTTCAACATGAAAAGACAGGGACAATGTCATATGCCTTGGAGTTTATATGTGAGATTAAATCAATGGACACAGGCCAGAATCTCTAAAAAACACTTAAATACTTTGGGGAGAGCAAGGGTTTCTGATAGAGATCTTTTTAGTAATTTCATATAATGTAAATGTGCATACTAGTACCTATTTATGGGGAGTAAGAGGTAAAGGTTTAAATAAGAAAAATAATGTAGTCATCAAAAACAATGTATCACAGTAGTCATATATTTTCCTACTTACCTATGTGCCACCTGCTTAATTTTGACTTAGATTTAATTGGTGCTTCATTTTTCACTGGCACTTCATGCCATGTTAAGCCTATTAATAATGTCCCTCATAGTCATGACACCTCCTTAGTCTCGATAGCTCATATGTTACCAAATCTGGCTCCTCTCAGACCACTTGCAGGAGTTTCCTGTGACTAGATTTCATTCAGGTGTGGAACTCCCCGGTAAGCAAACTGAAGGAAGCAACAGCTCTCTAAACTCTCCAACTCTGCTGGTAGCCCCTTCCCCACTAAGTCTTTTGTCTCTCATTACTCCGCTAGAATCAAGCTCACACATTTCAACTAAAGTCATCTTTTTCAACTCCATTAGCTATGTGGCCCCCCCTTCAAAAACCTATAATGGCTCAAAAATATTCTTTCCAGTATGACAAAGCACTTGACTGTAAGCTTTAAGGCCTTAAAATACAAGGGCTCCTCAAACTACAAAAATTCTGCTTCTCCAATCCCTCACCTTCTGATCTCATTTACTCCCACTCTACCCAAGTTAAATTGCTCTTAACCACTCCATTTCTAACACTGCTCTTTGAACCAGACTGCCTTGCCTGATTTTTCAGTAAGCACCCTTCTTCTTTTCTTTCACAAACTCCCTGAAATCTACCCCCCCTTCCTGAAAAATAATCAGAACCAGAATATGCCAACTATCAAACTTCAAAGATTAAAATACAAAGCAATAATACTCCTAAGTCAATGGAAACTAACACTAGAGCCTTGGTTTAATGGGGAGTTCAGAGTTCTCTTTCAAACTGCCTACTTGATGAATGCTTACCCCTCCCCCCTTCCCAGCCAAAACAAGGTGTGTACAAGGCTCACCCAATCTCAACTCCTGGGGTGAATTAGTGGAGAAATAACTAGATACTCTTCCCAAATGTAAACCTAGGTATATTACCCATTGCATATTCATCTCCTCTTTTAATTCTTCATTTCTTAAAGTATTCAGCATAATATTATCAAGGACTTTTTAAAATCTTTTCATCAATATTAGATGACATACTAAAAGGAATCTGACCTATGCATCACACAGATTTTCAGTTGCCTTTGGGGCCAACGTGTGCATGTGTTTAGCATCTATGCTCTTGTTGGCAGGGGTTTAGATCTGGCCCAGAAAGAGTTGTCTTTTCTGTTCCACTGGCAACTCAACTCAGTAACTTGCTCAGGGTACTCACAGGGTAAGAGATTTGGCCCAAGGTCAAACAACAACTACTAGTACATCTCACAGTCCAGCACGACTCATTTTGAAGTCAACTATTCAGCTGCCTCTTCAACGGGATTTTCGCAAACTAATAAACCTAACGTACTGTGCTTACAATGTGCTTACATTATAAATTCTTTTCTAAGTGGAAAAATTATTAGGAAATTTGGCCTCATAGTGTTAAAAGATATTAGGATTATATATCCTGGATAAGAATAAACCAATTTTTTTTAGTCACTCAAAAGAAAATATAACAAAATAAAAGTTGAGTTTTTTTTTTTTAATTAAAAACAGTGAGTATTTCTATATCACTGTTTTTCAGACTAAATGTGATTCTACTGGTGCTGAGTCAGCCCAATGATGAATTCCTTCTGCTCAAAGTAAATTAGCACCTACTCTACTATTTCCTTCTATCCTTAAGGGTCATTACAAGAACTGAGAACTTATAGGACTTGACCAGGGTTACATAGCTAGTATGTGTGAAATCTGGCTTGCAACACAGGTCTTTCAAACTCCAAGGATGGCAAAAGTTTGCAAAAGAGCATTTCACACAACTAATTCCACCATTCTAGAGAGCAATTTGGAATTATGCCCAAAGGGCTATAAAACTATGCATACCCTTTGTTTCAGCAATACTACTACTAGGTCTGTATCCAAAAGAGAATAAAATCTTCAAAAAAAGGGAAAAGTATCTATTTGGAAAAAAAAAATACATAGCAGCTCTTTTTGTGAGGGCCAACAACTGGAAATTGAGGGGATGTCCACGGTGTGAGGTAGTGAGAAAATAAAATGTGAAGACTTCACAGGGTATATGTGTATAAATACATATCTATGTCTATTCATATCCATACTTAATGCTTAATAATCA